>NC_060159.1:26606500-26631766 GCF_021292245.1 Micropterus dolomieu | reverse complement strand
AGAACAAAGAAATATGACCACATTACTCCTATTTTAGCTTCATTACACTGGCTCCCAGTATGTTTTAGAATTGACTTTAAAATGTTATTGATCACTTTTAAAGCTCTTCATGGCCTCTCGCCTTGTTATATTTCAGACCTTTTAGTCCCATACGCACCAGCACGTACCTTGAGATCCTCGGGCAGAGGTCTGTTGTCTGTTCCAGAGTCTCGACTGAAAACTAAAGGGGACAGAGCGTTTGCTGTCAGGGCCCCGAGGCTCTGGAACAGCCTGCCCGAGGAAATCAGGTCGGCTGAGTCAGTGAACTCTTTTAAGTCCCTTCTTAAAACATACTTTTATAGGAGAGCCTTTCCCGATCTTATTTGACTTTATTTTATCCCTTTTATTTTATTGTATTTTACTAATTTTATATTTATCTGTATTTTAGTCTTTTCAATGTTTTCATGCTCTTATCTTGTTTTTTTTTTTGTATTATTCTTTACACTTGTTAAAGCACTCAAATAACAAAAACAAATAAGGATTATTTACGTTTTTCAGTACTTAATGCATGTTTGTTTTACACACATACCTATATATATATATATATCATATTTATTTATTCATTTAAATTTATTTATTCATTTAAAAGTTTTCAGCTTTTCAAATGGAGACAAATTGATAAACACCAATCATAATGTGAGTTTTGTAAACATATGGTTTAAAGGGGGTTGCGATGGTGCGATGGATGAGACACATGCCTTTGATGTGAGAGACCCGGGTTCAATTCGCACTGTGACCCATCCACCATTGTGTCCCCGAGCAAGACGCTTAACCCCTAGTTGTTTTAGAGGCGTGCGATCTCTGACATACAGTACTTAGCAATTGTAAGTCGCTTTGGATAAAAAGCATCAGCTAAATGAATAAATGTAATTTAAATTGCTATTATTTATGTAGACATTAGATACTTAGGGTCAATCCCATTTCAGACCTTGCACTTGTTTTCAAGTGTACCCCTTGGCCCTTAAAACAGAGTTACAAGAGCAAAGGGGTTGAACTATTCCCCTACGAAATGGAACAACCCTTCAGGAACCCGATACGTCATCAGTAGTCGACGATGGCTCTGACGTTAACAGAAGCGACAACTTTTTACAGGATTTCTCCAAGACATGGAAAACAACTGCAATATGCCGTCCTCCGCTGTGGTAATCTCTCTCATACGGTAACGTTATATCACACATCAAGAGATCTAACTTCTAGCGACTTATAGCGATCTTATTTTTACTTGTTTTTTACTTAATGTGAGACTTAAACTGATCAAAGATAACTCCAAGATTCCTCACAGTGGTGCTGGAGGCCAAGGCGATGCCATCCAGGGAAACTATATCTTTAGATAATGCGTCACGGAGGTGCTTAGGCCCCAGAACAATAACTTCAGTTTTGTCTGAGTTTAACATTAGAAAATTACAGTCCTGAAGGCACATTTGAAGTTTAGCTAACTGATGTGTTTCATCTGGCTTATTGATTTGACGCAGTCTACCTAGGTGCCAGTTAATATAAGTGAGTCTATGTGTGGGGAATCACTGGGACGTTACAGCTGCTCTGACTGATCTGATACATCATTGCAGTTTGTTGCTGAACTGAAACTTGTTTTCTGATCCAACATCTAGTTAAAAATCTGTGATCATTGCAGGGCTGAACAACAAAAGGACCACAAACAACTTCCTTCACTGATTAGAAAGATTTTTCAACTAAGACACAAATAAAAGACTCAAGTGAGGGAAACGTGGATGCAGTTGATAGGCTTGGATGCACCTTTGTTCTGGATCCTGACCTACTATTGGATGAGTTTGCTACATCTCACCTGCCTGCCTTGTTTAGATTTTTAGCTCGTTTTACTGATTTTGGGTTCAAACCTGTTTTTAGAAAACCTTAAAGAGGTGGTATTATGCTTTTTTTCCCCTCCCCTTTATTGAGTTTTATATCTTTATTGTGCATGTAATAGGTTTGCAAAGTGAAAAAGCCCAAAGGGAGTTCCCATCTCCCACAGAAAACTCTGCTCTGATCTGCCTGAAAACAGCTCGTTTGTAGTCCAGCAGCTTCCCTTTCATCCCTGTGACTCTCCTCTCCTTTCCAAACACTAGCTCCCCTCCAGGCAGTCAGTGGACATAAAGTTGTTCCTGTGATGTAGAGACAGAGCTCAGTTAAAACTTTATGGATACAGATTAATAACTCACCGCTCTGAAACTCTCGCTCCAGTCCATGTTGCCAAGCTGGTCGGCAACACGTACGGCTGAACCCGAGCTGTTTACCGGCTTCTCGCTGACCCGCCCTTCTCTGCTTCTGATTGGCTAGTAGTCCTTAACTAGGAACTGAGCATGTGCAACTCCCAACAAAGATCATTTAGAGACAAGATGTATCACTCCATAGGTAAAACGAAGTGTTCAACACAGGGTGAAAAGAGGAGCTGCAGCAATGTGCAGTATGGAAAAAACTATGGTGTTTTTTGAAAATGAAAGTAGAATACCACCTCTTTAAAAAATGTGCAGAAATGTTAGTTTGTATTCTGTGAATATTTTAATACCAATTTAAATGCAAACGCTGATGTATATGCAGGTTTTACAGTATATCCTAATATCTGAGAATACTGTCTGTGTGCTTATCTTGATCGTTTGACATGGTCTGTTATTGTTTCAAAAGAATAAACTGGCTGAGTTTAAAGTGGGATATAAAAGCATAAATAAGAGAGCAGCATGAGTTACTGAATTAACTGAATTATTTAAGTAATTACCCTTTCTCCCTTCAGTATCCTGGGGCTTCCCATGATCTGACCTGTTGAGACAACATTGTGAGACTTGGTACGAGGTTCTTACTCTTGTTTCTACTGTATTTTGCAGATCTGGACATTTCAGATAATCACCATTTAAAAGACGACAGAGGGACCAATTACATCCTTTTTTAAAGTGCTGTTCAGGGAGTAAAGGAAACATTTGTGGAAGAAGTGTTGCTGAGATTGTTATTGGTTGGTTTACAATGAATCTGCCGCTTTGGTCGGCAAAAGTATAGGTCTGGGACCAAAACGCCCTCTTGATAGTTTTTCTGTCTACATGTGTTCCTTTTATTTTTCTGTAATTTTTCTTGCAGTGTTTGGCCGTGTGTATATCTCTGTTTCCGCCGGAACCTGTGACAGAGGATAAACAAAATATAAAAGACATCTGTAGAAGAGGTAAGAGTGAGGGAGAGAGAGAGCCACTGTGTGTAAACTAATCTCCACTGGAAGGTTTTAATTATATATTGTGCTCTATTCTATACTAGTTTGATTATAGCATTTTGTTTGCAAAAGGCCATATTATATGCAGAATAACACCTGTGCTTCAGGTGGTTATCAGCACAGAGTGTGAAACTTGTCGGTTATTGTCCCTCATTTAAGTTCCTGTAGAACAAAAGGGCCATTGAGTCTTAATTTGCTGAAGGAGGGGAAAATGTTTCTCTAACTTCTCCCAGGTGTTTTGGGACTTTCTTGTTATTATCTTTTCCTCTTCAGGTTCCATATGTCAGTCATCTACTCAGGGTCATTGTGAGAGTAGTAGTCTCTGCAGTAAAGGGAAGGTGTAAAGTCCCTTCTCTAATGAAGTTACTAAACTGTGGTAAAAGTCGCAGAGTTGCCCGAGGCGATGGGAAAGTGGGCTGAAACGGGGCTGGAGGTTACTTCTACATTTACCTCCTGTTTCTCGCCTCGAGGAGTTGCAATTTGTCTCTTTGACAGGTCCAAAGTGTTAAGAGATGGATCACAGAGAGCTCAGCTGATCCCCAAAGATGAGGAGGAAAGAGACTCATTAACACCTGGATTTAAAACGTTAAAGAGCAAAAGCACACAAAGTGGTCTGAGTGCTGCTTACACAGCTGCTTACTACTGTTTCATTTAGACATTTATTTAAAAGCCTTTACTAAAATAAAATAGATGGTTGCACATTATCACTTTATGATCATTATCTCAGTGTTTCAAATGATCAGGCAGAATTAAATGCAAATAGTTTTCTCAAACAAAATCTCCACCTGTTGCTCCTTCTGCTCAGAGCGCACTGAGCTACAGCGGTGCGTTTGGTTACGTTTAGGTGTTATGGTTAATATAGATGCAACCGTTAAATGCAGTTCTGTGACTGAACATGAGCTTCAGCCTCCTGCATGAAAGTAAGACTTGAGAGGCACGACTTTCACCGAACATCAGCACAAACGCAGGACCCCCAGGCTGAGAAGGTTTGCTTCCTCTGTGTTTATTCACAAGCAGGCGGACAGTTTACACCAAACAGGGCTCCAGACTAACTTTTTGCATTGGTTGCACTCAGCGCAACATTACATTTTTCATTTAGGTGCACTCAGTGCTTGAAGTGGAAATAAATAGGTCCGCATTAACAACTTAATTTCCTGCATTCCGGAGACATTTTCTGCACCAAGTTATGGAGGAAATGTCTTTATTTATATAAGGGAAGCAAAATTAAGGTGGCAGGTGCGAATTCAAAATATAAAAATATAATGTAATATAATTCAGTAATCAGCTTTTGGACAATGCACGTGTTTCTTGTATAAGCATCTTTAGAGCTATAACAGTATTTTCTAACCTTCTGTCATTTCCCAAACACAGTGATAGTTCTGTAAATGATTATTAATAGGAACACCTGCAGGTAAATCTTTGTATTTATTTGAATCACAGCACAAACAAAAAACGGCCAAAACTTCATTATTGTAAAACAAAACTTAAAAAGTGCTGATGTTTAAAGTGCTAAACTGGAAATTCAAAAAACTGCCTGTTTTACGCAATTTCAAACACACAGTTGCAGAGCAACACAGCCAACAATGCGCCAGTATAAATGCGAGGGTCCCTGCGTTGCCAACGCCACAGGTATCGGCATCGAGTCACAGCAGGAGTATAAATCGAGCGCTCCTTCTCTGCTTTTGATTGGCTCTCACCTTTTTCAACAAATGAGTTCCGGGGGAAACACAAAAAGATAGATACGGCGGTCAAAAAAATTGTCCTGCGAAATGTTACGCGCACCAGTGCAACCACTGATGTGCTCGGGTGGTCAGATCTGCTCGGGGGCCTGCGCCTGTCGATACCCAGCAGTAGTATAAATCTGAATGTAGTGGAGAAACGAGCCGGTAAAAAGTGTCTTAAAATAGAAATACTCATGTATAAGTATCAAGTCAACAGCTAAACTGTATATAAACTAATAAATCCAAAAGCCAGTCATACACTGTGAGGAGAGCTAAGAGCTCAGGATTTATCACATGTACTATAAGGTATCTATATGTGTACTATATAGTAAGCTAACCCAGTTTGCAGGGGCATCAGTCATAAGTGGACAGAGGAGGGCTCTCGGGTACACAGAGGACCAGACCCAGAGCAGAGCTGCCAATGACAGTATGACCCAGTTCAAAACTCCACTGACTTAAAAACAGACTTTCTTTCAAAGACAGAAGCTGCTTCAGAAGTTTCTTTTTATCTCCTTTTTATGGATGCAGACCCAAGACTCCGCTTCCCAGAGCGGATTCTTGGGTCCCCCCAGGCGTCCTTGATAGGGCTCTGCAGGGTCTGCAGCATAATGTGGAGAGGTTTCATGCCAGTATTCTCTCATTTACTGGGGAATTATCTGCAGAATGATAGAATGTCTTTTCTCTCCGTACTTCAGTGAGTCTGTAGTGAATTTCTGCTGCACATAATTCCCAACCATCCAAATCCTGTCCAACCAGGTCCCGGGTGGAGTTTCATCTAATGTGAGCTCACTGGTGTTTAATTGACCGTAAATACCTGTGAGGAAAGAGAAAGTGTGGAGCTACTGACGTCTGATCCT
Organism: Micropterus dolomieu; assembly: GCF_021292245.1. Classification (NCBI taxonomy): domain Eukaryota; kingdom Metazoa; phylum Chordata; class Actinopteri; order Centrarchiformes; family Centrarchidae; genus Micropterus; species Micropterus dolomieu. The sequence goes on along the minus strand of NC_060159.1, from coordinate 26,625,941 downwards.
TTGAATTAATGCCAAATACCCGCACAGCTGAATATATCAGCCTCCGCTTTACTTTGTATTTAATGCTAATTAGCAGATGTTAGCATGGTAGATGGTGAATGTGGTAAACCAGTGTGAAACACTCTATGACAAACTGGGGGAATTAAACGCAGCATTAATTGATGATTAATTGGCCACTTTTTTGTCAGAGCAAGAAGTTGTACACACAACACCTAGATCAGCGGTAAATAAGTCTGACATCGGGCCAAATTTGTTTCAAGCTGTTACATGGCGGTCAGTCAAATTACCTTGAATACTAACGTGCACGTTTAGCTCAGTAGGTAGAGTGCGGGACTCCTGTTGGAGATCGAACCCAAAATCCAGCAGACTTTTTTTCCCTCCCTCGTTATACAAATAGATTAGCCTATAACAACACTTTTTCACATGCTTGCAATAAAGCATGTGCTGCAGTGCGTGCGCGTCCCGGAGTTTGATACGCACTCATAAACCTGCGGACGCTAATTTTCATTTCCCTGAGGAAATTCAAGGGAAACTGACGGCTTTCACAGTGGTGTGTCAAGTAAGCGAATGTCCTTCAGAACTTTTCAAAGTAAGAGCTCTCAATAAACTCAACATGAAGCATTGCTGCAAAAAACATTCTCACGCTTTTATTTTGGAGGCACAATCACTTAAGAGAAAGTGATTATGTGAGTAACTGCTGCTGTCATGACTGAGATCTATTTCAGCATCAGCCGCTAGCAATTTATTAATTTTTTATTTTTCTGCTATCAAAGCAATCTGTCTGCGGGCCAGATATTATTAAGGTTAAGGAAGGATTGTGGTTACAGTTAGTAAAAAGGCAAACATTACTCTGATTGAATGCAAACTCCAGTCTTCGCACTATATCCGCCATGTCGATTTCCACAACCTTATGTTGAGGGGAAACCAAACCAGTGGCCCAATCTCAATGTCACCCCCTAAACCCTAAAACCTGAACCCTCGCAGAGTTTTAACTGTCGTCACCTGGTAAGTGATCGTTTGCAAGGGCTGAAAATGCTAGGAATGGGACAGCATTTCAACACATTATCACGTTACCATGAACGTGTTGCACACTTTTTATTTAACATTTTTTTACTCTCTTTGCGGCCGAGGCACTTTAGGGAGCGACTGCCTGATTTGTACGTCTTGCAGGCTCTCGCCCTACAGCGTGGACGAGCGGTTACCGTCATTAATAATATATATTCGTCAATAATCAGTGCACTATTGTTGGTCGACACACCATCAAGTTCAAGTTTAAGTATATAGCACATTTAAAAACAACACTAGTTGACCAAAGTGCTTTCCAGGTTCAGAATACACGACAGCAACAGCAGAAAAGGTCAAAAGATTTCACTACTCAACTTTGTTAGAAGGCCAATGAATAGCGATGGGTGTTTAGCAATGATTAGAAAGTGCCAGCAGTCTTGGCAATTCTTATTCCAACAAGTAAAGTATTCCAAAGATTAAGAGCAGCTACTGAAAAGGCTCGGCCACCTTTAGTTTTTAACCTGGATCTGGGGACATCACTTGTGTACATGTAAAAGTTCTGATAAATTAGAACCAGCATCATTAAGCAGAAACGTATAGATAAATATGAACTGGGTGTGCATTGGGTATATTGCATTCCCCTGATGTCACGTGATCTATCTCCCATCTTAAATCAATGTAAACCTTTTTTTTCCCAACCATGGTGACGTCGGTTGCTCCTTGCATGCTTGTTTGTTTACCGTTCTTCTTCTTCTTCTCTTTCAAGGCATATTTTCCGGGATTTTTCTCTCACTTCTAGGCTTCCCCCGATAACCCCCGTGTTTCACGTCACAACGCTATGAACTGTGGGCAATTCCCTCATGCAAAGTGTGTGCGGAGAGAGCCCTCGCACACTTGATGATTTGACAGTGGGACGGCCCTAAGCCCTCCCGGGAACGTCACTTAAAGAGTGGGAACGCTGAGAAATGTTCCAAAGCTAAACAAGGCTAAAGCAACACTTCGATCCATTGTTAATATAAATTTATTGGTTATAGCAGCTACAGCTGAAGTCTTGCTCCTCTTATTACCCAGGTTTCACATCTCTTCTCTGTCTTTATGATGTGTGGAAATGCAGTTTTTATCCAGCCTTGAATTAAAGCACGATTCTCTCTCCTCAGTACTGACACTAACCTGTCCTTCATGGCAGGGAGCCCCTGTCTGGTTCAGTGACCAGCAGCATCAGGATGTCGCCGCATCGACCGGCTCCCTGGAGGGATGACACATTCAGGACACTTCTGCATTTCGGAGGTCCATTTCTGTGGGTTTTCTTCCTTCTGCCAACTGCTCTTCAGCCTCAAACCCTGAATTCACATGTGGAGCTCTGGAGAGTATTTCAGTATTTGTAAAGAGGGAGTGGGGTCACACACTGCTGCACACCAGCTCGGAAGCAGCACCAATCACATCGTCTTAAACTGCGTTAGTCATTGATTTTCTGAAAAAGGACATACAATAGAAAAGACCTAATAGCCACCATAATTAACTACACCTGCATATTAAACAGACCCACCGTCAAAGAACTCATTACCATTCAGTGCCATCATGGCTTAAAAAAAAACAGACATGGTAATGTTGCCTTTTAATTCTCTCTAACGCATATTTACATTTGAATCAGATTTGTGGCAATTTACCCAGAGAGAAATTCAAAACTGGGAAATTCATTATGTGTATGGCTCAGTGCATTTAATCCAAATTTGACATGGCAGGTAAATAAAAGAACCGCTGTAAACAAGTGGAACCTGAAATACTGCAGTTTTCAGCAGCTCCCATTCAATCACTGCTCCCTCCATAATAAACATTCGGTTAACTCTATAGTGAGCAGTAAAATGAGATGTAGTACATGAATCCTGACATTTGACATTTTCAGTGATGAATGCTGCAATAAGGACAGCGCGAATCTTTTTGCCTCAAGCCTTTGAATGTCTGCGAATGCGGTGTGTGTTTATGTTTGAGCGGACACACACCGTCTCTGAGCTGCAGGCCCTCAGTCATTACTTGATTCACTTAGATGATATAAAAAATAATCTACTATAACATCAGATAAATCATCAAAAAGGAATTACCAGGGACATCCTTTAAAATGATCTGACCCACAACACAAGTTATAAATAAATAAACACAAGGGAGGGCGTGTTGCTCATGTGAGACATAAAATATGATCCATGAAGCCAGAATGACGGATCCGTGAGTTTTACCAGGAACCAAAACTCTGCAGAGTCGCACCATCCTGGTCCGAGTTGTCTGTGTCTGTCATCTGCGCTGTCTGCCCTGATTGCCCTGATGTGTCTCACCTGTGCCTCATTACCCTGCCCGCCTGGTGTGTGTCGTCCCGGGTCTGTATAAAAGTTTCTCACTTCTGTTCATTCTCTGTCCGGTCATCATCGTTATGTCGAGCGCACCTTTTTGTGCGCAGTTCAGCTGTGGGATTGTTGCTGCCTTAGTGTGGACTTTGCCTGCCACTAATGCCTGTAAGAGTGAGTTTCTGCTTCAGTTTGCAATAAAACTGACAAACTGTACCAGCACTCTCCAGTGTCCTGTGTCACTCAGCCGATCCTGACACAGTGCAGCTTGTGATACTCTGAGACGGGGTTTTTCAACACTGGAAACATATCACGGCAGCAGTTTTTTAAAACACTTTTCGTTGCAACAATTGTGAGGTAAATACTGTAAATACGCCGTTCATGTTGCAAAGTAAACTGCACTAATGTGACTGTGCATGGATTTGATTTGAGTTGCATTCTCGCAAAAGTTGAGCCTGGCAAATATTTTGTGAGAAAACTCTGAAGGTTTTTTTGAGGGTAGTGAGTTTTTTTTTTTTTTCTACGCAGGGCTGAAGTCGATCTGAACGTGAACATTATTGATAAGTTTGAAAGTTCATTCCTCAACTTGGAAATAGCTGTTTGACAAACGAATCTTAACTCAAGGTTCATTTATAGCTTCTAAGTTGTTCAGACTGAAATAAAAGCTGATATGTTGTCTCATGTTCCTCTTCTGAAGCCCTTCTTGGACTGTGCCGTACACATTAAAGAGGACAGGAGCTTCCACATTGGATTATACAGAAAACCCTCTGGAGCATAAACAAGGAGTTATCAGAACCACCGAGCTGATAAAATACCAACAGGTGCCCAAGTCCAAGAGTACGAGCATAAACACCTGAAGGAGGCGCTTATCTTCCCTTAACTTATCGCTTAGCTCGTGGATGTCCAAACTGGACCTTTGTGAAAACAGCCACAATATCCAGGAAGAACAAATGAGCAACAACGTCGTGATTCCATACGTGTCTGGGGAGTCAGAGAAACTTCTGGGGGTTTTCAACAACACCACATCCCTGGAAGCAAGTGAAACAATGGATGTTGGTTGTGCTTTCGGATGCACTAATTGACGAGGAGACAAGCCTTAGCTGTGTTAGGTGAGGGATTCCATACAAGGTAAATTAAACATGACCACAGTCGCGTGCTGGCAGGGACCTGGCGGAAATACGGCCGCTGGTGCTGTATATGGATCGCAAGTGCCCAACACTTGCAGTTTGTGTCCATATCTATCTTTTTCTTGAGTTGACAGGTCACCAGCGTTGGGCAAGTTATTCAGAAATTTTAATATATTACGAGTTACTTATTACACCTTAAAAAAGTAATATTATTACTTCACGTAATACTGGGTGATAAAAGTAATTAATTACGTTACTCGTAACTTTCCAGTGTTTCCCACAGAATGACAGTGGTGTGTGTGTGTGTGTGTGTGTGTGTGTGTGTGTGTGTGTGTGTGTGTCTGGGGGGGGTAACAAAATTGGAAAATCAATTATCCAAATTATAGGCTGATTATGGGAAACACTGCTTTCACTACCACCCCCTTCACCCCCAAACAAAGCAGTCTCTCCCGACTTTTTAGCTAAGATCATATTCATAACAGCAGCTGGAGTGTGTTTTTTACAGAGCATATAGCCTAGGTCTAACGTTTCTTAACACCACCGGCTGAAATAAAAAATAAAGCAAGTAAATCCCGACTTTTGAACAGCTGTTTCTGCACATGTAGCCTGTTTATAAGAGCAGTTACGTTATGCTTCAATAAATCAGATGTAGAAATGTTCGCGGTTGAAAGCTTTTTGCTGGTCACAGAGTTTACAACAGACAACAATGTTCTTTGCATCTTAGACTGTGACACAATGATGGCAGCAGCTACTTACACCTGGGGAAAGAACGCCGCTCTCCCTCGTCCTACTTTCTCCCTTTAGTTTTGGCTATCAGCGGACATGAACAACAGTCAGGTGCCGCTGAGCTGCCGCACAGTTGTGGATTTAGATCAAGGATGGTGCGTTCAGTAACAAGTAACTGTAATAATATTACTGTTTTAGAAAAGTAATTTGTTACACTTCTAGTTACTGGGAAAAGCAATGTTAACTCCAGTGTTGGGCAGTATCGTGTCACTGCCCAACACTGGAGGTGACTAAAATAAAATTTAACAGCTTTTGCAGGGTCTCTCCGAGGGTATGAGCTCCTATCTTGGTCTGTTGTTTTGCCCTCCAGGTCACCACGCGTGTCACGTAACTGAAAACTAAACAACGATTACACAAACGCTCGGCTAAATACAGAAGGGCTAACTCCTCAGGTCAAGACTCAGCAGTTTACCTACATCTGAAGGATAACAATAATCGTTTGATGACAAACGAACGTTCATATTTTGGACAGATGGTTTGATAGGAGTGAACGAAGCCATTTACACCAGAGTGGATAGACCGTCTCTCAACAGGGGAGGAGTTCTGAGACGCCACTTATCCCCCACCTACACTGCTGTCCTTTCATCTCTTCCCATGCCCACGACCACCGGTTGGCCTCAGGTGACCCTAATGACCATAATAACTGTCGTTCCAGCTGCCAGCAGGACTAACAATCAAAGCAGCATCCATCACATTGATAAGGACCCCACAGAGGTTAAATAGCTGGGATTCCCTACCAGCCCCTTCAAGTACTCTCAACCAAGTTCAGTAGCCTCTGATTTTAAACTTCCTTGGAGAACTATGACCTGGACACTTGAATCGGTCTCTGTCCTTCTATCCAGTTAATTTCAGCTTCCACCTGGTGTAGCTCTCTGGAATGAAACCCAGCAGGGCTCCAGTGCTGCAGAACATTTTTAACAGGCTCTTCTGTGCTTTATGTAAGGACTGACATGTTATGTAACAGCGCGGCAGTCCCTGAGTGAAAATGACCATATTTATAATGCAGACATGCTGCGAGCGAATACCTCTAGAGTTGTGATGGCATTCCTGTACAGCAGAATCGGTCTATCAGTATATCAGGCTCGCGGTATCATGTCACACACTGCTCTTTGTATCTACACTCTTTAATTATGCAGCACTGTTCTTTTGCAAGTTTAAACAGCTGCTACGGCTGTTGGAGACACTCAAGAGAAAATCCAATAAAGCCACAGCTGTCGAAGCAGGCGAGGTTCAGACTCTGAGCCCTTTGGCCTGCTGGAGCAGCATCGATAGCGGCTGCGCTTTAGGCAGGGAACTTTTAATATCGAGAGAGATGCATTATATTCACCTTAATCCACATATGACCTTCTCATGCCAGAGCTGGAACAAGCCGGTCATTGAGTACACTGACGGAGGACATTTAGTGGGAACTCGCACGGTGCGTGATGTGAAATTACATCACAAGTGGTGAATAATTCAGATGACACGACAACATAATGGCTCTACTTGCTGATTCCCAGATGATAAATCTGGTAGATTTTAATGTGTTAGATTGGTAGCAAACTGAAATTGACTTAATTTGTGGTCCATTTTTGTAGGTCAGAGAAGGTTTGACTTCTCATCAAGTTGGATACACGTAGTCATTCAGTCAAAAACTAATTTGTAAAGTTACTTGATTCCCCACTCAATTAACATTCAGTCACTCTTAGCTTTGGATTTGAATGTAATTAAAACCCTTTCGTCCCCTGTAGCACTGTAGCCTGCACTGTAGTCAGCACCTTTTAATATCCTATTAACTACTGCCCGGTCTTTCATGAAATTAAGTAACTACATTCATGCTCTCCAAAGGTTTTGGGGACCCTCTGACCATCATCAACAGTTCAAAATCTCCCCTTAACTGGAACTTTGGATAATCACTCCAGAAGAATAACTTTCCTCTACTACCAATTATACAGTATATTCCTAGATGCACTTATTCATCTTCCCCAGAGGATGAATTATTCTCATTTGGATGCTCTATGACCTTCCTTCTAGGGGTGAATCATAATGATTTTGATGATCCTTGATGTGTGCCGACCACCAGGCCAAAAATTCTACTTGTACACAGGAAAATGTAAAGGGAAATTTACTGAGCTCAGAATACTCCCCAGATGATGAGCCTGATCAGAAATTTCGCAGTAACTCTAAAAGTAATGGACGCATTTTTGTGAAATTTGCTGTGAATATTCATGGTTCCCAGAAGATAAATCACAGGTGATTCCCCAGAACTCTCCTTTAGTGCCACCTTCAGGTCAAAACTTTCCACTTTTACACAGTAAGTAGGTTTAACTTCATGCAGCACTTTGCAGCTCTGACTTAATGTGATGCATGGATTTAACATAAGGCATGCTGGTTAGAAATTTAGTCCAACTTTCGCTGGTACTGCAAAACATCACCGTGTCGCATGATATTAAACTCTCGCGGGAGCAAGGCGGCTGCAGTTTTCTGAGTCCGATGACCACAGTAGCTTTTTTTTTGGCTTTTCTCCAAGTCGGAACCACCTTTCGCCTTCAAAGGCAAATAGTGGATCTCGCAACATTTGCATCAGCCATTGTTCTAAGCTCAGACACTCTGCGGGTGTTGTAAGTTTAAGCTTTGTTCTTGTTCTGTTAGTTTATTTTTGTCTTGTCCGTTCTGTTCTGTTTTTGGTTTCATGGTCTGTTTCACCTTCCTGTTTCACCCTGCATTGTTTCACTGTGTTTCTGCTGTGCCTAATTAGTTCCTCATGTCGTTCACCTGTGCACTCCCTCCCTGCTCGTTTTCCTCTGTATTTAAGCCCTTAGTCCTGTTCTGTCTTTGTTGCATCCTCATCGTCTTACGTTGAATGTTCTGCTTTGTTCCCTGGTTTTGGTTCTGTGATTTGGATTGTTTCTGCCCCGTTTGGATTTACCTTTGTTTGGACTGTTGGATTACTTCTTTTGGATCATCTGCCTTGATTGGACTATATTTTGTTGATGGTATGTTACTTTTGTTTGGACTTGTTTAGTTTAAATATACCCCTTGCCTACGTCTGCATTTGGGTTCACTACTCAGTTTCCTGACACGGCACTCAGCTTTACCGTGAAAGCGGGATTTAGAATCTATGTCCAACTTGACTGCAGTGTTTTTATACCCCACCCCTGCAGATGCCTGCAGCTCACCTTGGACTAGCAAGTCAGCGAGAGTTAGTTGCAGTTTTTTCGAACGCAACCAACATCCACAATAAGTCCACTAGAGCCACCCTCAAGACAAATGTTGAACTGTGTACACCAGATAACTAACTAATGGTACGATTTCAATGATATCACCTAACACTCAGTTACCAGAGGATGAATCCTAAAGGTTTTGGTGACCTCGTGATTCTGATCTAGAGCCAATACCGGGCTGAAGTTTCCCAGTTGCACACAGGAAATGTCAAAAAGTTTTTCATGAAATTTCACAGAGCTTTTTTACCATTTCGGACACTTCATGACCTTTTGTCAAGCACCACCCACAGTACGAATAATCCCCTTCTGTACACAAGATAAATTTATATAGGATTTAATTAAATTAAGTGTTGCCAATTATGGTGACAGTTGATGTTTTTTTGGTTTTTTTTTCTTTCTTCACAACCAGTATCATATGGTACCTGGATTTGATTTAAAATATTCATTGGAGATAGATAAGATATTTTACATAGCATGTTTGCTTTATTTTTCTATTGAAGAGATAAAACATTCTTTTGTTAATGCAGAAGTATTTGGCAAGCACAGCTTACCTAAATTAGAGTTGTTTTGCTAAATTTAATGCAGTATACACGCTTTCTCGTATTTCTCGCGCCACAGGTGTGTTATGAGGCAACAGCATTGAGGACTTAAATGCAGAAACTGAGGCAGAACAGGTCATAGTAAAAGGACTCTACTAAATCAGTGTTCCAATTAACAGGCTTACAGCCGGGCAGAAAAAGTAAGTCCCAACAAGTAAACAAATCCAGACGGGCCAGGACAGACAGGTAGGCAGATCACATGCACAGGCAGCAAGTCAAAACACAGGTAACAGAGAACAGGTACAGATGGCTGGAACACAAGGGCACAACATTAACTGGCAAAAGGAAAAGGGGTGGTTATACACGCTGCAGGACTGATGAGATAAGAGAGGCAGGTGTATTGGCAGGCACAAGTGATTTGGGCATGGGAGTAAGTGGATGTGGGAAAGTCACAGGGCATCTGGTGAACAGGTGGAGAATGGCAGGTCTGGTCTGCATGGGCCTGGGGGAAGTGAGAAGTTCAGGTTCGGGAAACTTTATTTGTACATTTTAGATAAATTCGTGTTTGCACAGTAGAAAGTGTAAACAGTAGATAAGAGTGGCTGAAGTGGCTGCAGACAGAGGGGCAGAAAGAGTTAAATGAACACAACTAAAAATAATACTAAATTAAAACCCTGCTACTGCTGAATGACCTAAACTAAGCAGGTTTGGGTTTGGCCAGTACCTGGATGGGAGACCTACTGTGAAAACTAAGTTGCTGTTGGTGGTCCAGTAGGGGGCAGTCTTCCCTCTGGTCCTAATAATAAGATGCCCGGGACGCTGCACTGTAGCAGCTGCCGTCCTTCGGATGAGGCATTAAACTGAGGTCCTGACTCATTGCGTGACTCATATGTTTAGATAAACCTCTAACCTCTCTTTCAGGATAAAGAAGTAGAGAAATAGGACGAGGAGGGAAGGATGACACCGTTCTTCCCATCCTAAAGATAGAGGTCTGTCCCACTTTGTCTCAAATACAAGAAAGACTGGATGAGAAAACAGTACAGATGACTCCTACCCTGGTGCCCGTGTTGACCATTATTAAGAATCAAATCATTCTTAATGTTAACTCAAGTAGCTCTGCATGAATCAATGTGGAACTTCTTTGAAATGGTGAAAAAGCATGTGACACTGAATATTAACGAAGGCAGCACAACACTTGTTTTGTGACTTCTTTTTGTGAATCCATCCTGGGATCATTTTTTTACTTTGAATTATCCTTTCTGACAAATATTCCTTTTCACATGAAACCCAAAGTGTTCTGTTAGTTTGATCTCAATCACCATAATAATGCTTTTATTGAAGAATAATTTTCATGTCCATCTTTGGCTCAGTGCTGTTGTGTTGCTGCACTGCACTTGATGCATTTTCTACTTTTGCAAGCCTTTTGTTAAAGCCCGTTCCCTGTTGCAGATAATGTCTTATTACATTTCCTTCTCACAGCTTGACTTATAATTACTGTGGGCATACATTGACCTAAATCGTAGCCCCCTCATGAGCGGGACACAGCCCAGGGATATTGATCCTTGCTCAGTAATTCTTTGGCCTTTGAATTATGACTATTCCCGTGGCTGGAGAGGCTGATTAGTTGTAGTGTGTGTCTGCTCACTGAGCTGGATATATTCTCAGAAACCGAGCACAGAGATCCAGGAAAGAGAAACAAATCTGTACTGTAATGTAAAAAGTCAAGCATAATGCCGTATTTGAAGCATTAAACCACAAGATAATGTTTAGTTCTGGAGCTAAAAATGTAAATACTGTCCTGTCGGTGGGGACAGAGGAAATGTCATGGGATCCGTAAGATAAAAAAGATTTCATCCTGCAAATTGGTTAATAGATTTGGAAATTTCTTGTGCATGTCTGGAAACTTAACTTGAAGGTGGAACTGGAGGAAATATCAGTGTGTCATCAAGATTATTAGTGAGTGTTCTCTTGGGTAAAAGTCAGCACGTTGGCTTTGTAATTGTGAGCATGTTAAAGAAACTCGTTCTCCCTCCCAAGTCGTCACATTTGGGCTCATGGTTAAGACCCCTGATTGTAACGCAATGGGAGCCTTTAGCATCATAGCTCAACCAATGGAGGACGCCCTTTAACATTATTGCTAGTGTATGTGGGATTTAAATAACAGAAAAGTGTGCGTAAGGAGGTGGATGGTGTGGACAGGTGGGTTAGAGACTGGAGTGTCACTCCAGACTCGTCAAACAAAGCTCTTTGGCGTGGCTTTTTAAAGCCCTGGGTACCCCTTTACCGTCAGATGTTTAAGGCTCCGCAGTCAAGTTAGCAATGCTTAGCAACAACAAATACGCAACATCCAGTAAAGTTAGACTTTCAAAATAAAACACTAGCGTTTCAAAATATCGCCATTTTGAAACGGCACCTTATTAAAGTCGTGAAACGTTTAGACACAAACTACTTGGTTAAGGTTAGGAGAAGATCATGGTTTGGGTTAAAATAACTACGTAGGTCAGTTAACACGTAGGTTAACATTTAAGTAACTTGCGCAATTTACGTAATAATATTTAACGTTGACTTTTTGTTTCACACGGGACATGAACCCGGTCTCCTCGTTCAAAGTCAGGGTTCTGGCCCTCCTTCCGCCTCCTCACTCCGTCTGTTCTATTAAATATCATATACCTGCCTTTACCATCAAAAACCGACGCTACAGGGCTTCCCCCACTACGTTGAATTATGACGCTATAGGGATCTCCATTGCGTTACAAACTGACGCCGATGGGTCTTGACCATGCGTCCATATGTGACGAGTCGGGAAGTGACAACGGGTTATTCAATCAGGAGATAGGAGATAGGCGGTATTTGTTTACTTAAAGGTCAACATTGATTTTCTAAACTTAGTTATGTGACATATGTAAGTAATGTAACTGAATTCCTATTGTGACGTTTCACCACGTTGACCAATAGTTTTATTTTGAAAGTCTAACCGGACGTCGGATAGTTATTATAGCTAACTTGACCTCAGAGCCCTACATGTCCAAAAACGACGCTAAAAGGTACAGAGTTAAAACGTTACGCCAAGGGATCTTGGCTAAACTTCTATATGTGAAAAGTTGGGAGTGAGAATTTGTTCGTTAACAGGGTCAGTATACTTCAACTCAATTGGATGGTGGAATGGTTCGTCAATGTTAATCAATAGGTCAGCGTGGTCAAGCTTTTCCATTTTTTGTGATGGAAACAGTAGTCTAATAATTTAGAATTTCTTCTTTCAGGAGACATTAGAAAAGCAAACTGACCTTTTGTTTTTGTAGCCTTGAATGTTCCAACAAGTTACAGGTCATTAGTGTTGTAGTACTCGAGACCGGTCTTGGTCTTAAGACCGGTCTTAAGACCACTTTTTGATGGTCTTGTTCTCGTCTCGGACTCGACTGTCTTTGGACTCGGTCTTGTCTCGGTCTCAGACATTGAGGACTCGGGATTTTATTTCAAGACCACTCAAGAACATAACTTTGGGAATATCAATAAATTGCTTTTGCATTGTCTGATTTGTTAACATCCAATGCAACCAATAACCCTAATTAATGACTGTCACCCCTCCCTGCGATGGTTACGTTGATTTCAACTCTTAGTGTTTGTATGTGGGTGTTTTAATGGGTATGTGGATCTTTCAGATCACTTTGAGAAGTACCTATGATCTCGTTCCACATTTTATTGTGTGCCATGCAATGAAGGGAACTGGTCTTGGTCTTGACTCGGTCTCGCCGTCCCTCGGTCTTGGTCCCGACTGCTCTCAGCCCCTAAAAGTCTTGGTCTTGTCTCGGTCTCGGTAAACTCTGGTCTTGGTCTTGACTTGGTCTCGGTTTGGGCGGTCTTGACTACAACACTACAGGTCATACCTAAACAACAAAATCGTTCCAAAACGACATATGACCGCTGGAAAGTACGAATGTTAAGGAAATATTGTGAGCCAGGTTCAGGTGTGAAGAATAGAATGGTTTATCGAGCCCGGCCGAGTAGATACAGCCAGCATACGACCTGTGAACACAAATGCCAACACCAAATCTGAAGGAGAACATATTTTGGTCCCTTTTACGTTTCTGTCTTCCCCCTAGTGCCTGTAGGTCATCTTTAGCTGGCCTTAACCTAGAACAATATCTACCTGCTATTTAGACTCCAATGCTAAGTCATATTGGAATCTACGACTCTCCATGAGTTGAACTCTAATCTGCGGAGCCAGTAAGTTCTTGTAAACGTTCTTGTAAGACTCAACCATGTCAGATTCCAAGAGAACACTGATATCTGCTAGCCTGAGCTACTGTCTCTACCTGATCGGTCTAACTGTCGTCTCCCCAACAAGCTCAGTTACATGAGAGAGATAACTAGAGCTGGAAGGTCAGTGAACACTTGTGGGGTCGGCTAATGACTCCAATCTAGACCTGTTTTACCTTTTCCTGTTACTTTAATATCTGTAACAACAACGACGATGATGTATATGACCGTTCCCCAAAACGACATGTACGAGCGTTGGCCAGTGACAGGTGTACTGGACTGAAGTCACATGACGTTTAACCACTTAATGCTGATTGTCGCAAATTCTCATCACACCTCTTCCTTTCAGGCCGCAGCTGAGATTGCGTTTGTTTTCCCCAAATGCCTGTTTGTGCATTTTCAATACGTACCCGGGAAGCTTTTGCAAGCACTGGTTTCTTGTTAATGCCTGTTGTCGCTAATTTGCATCATACCTACGTCATACCCGAATTTATATATTTATGTTCTATAGACAAATTAACAATTTCCACTTAATTTAACATTAACCTTTTTTTATTGTAAATAAATTCAGGCATCAAGGGGTTAACCTGTTGTAAAAATGGGTTGTAGTTTGGTTAGGTTTAGGAAAAGATTGTAGTTTGGGTTAAAATAAGTATGTGTCATCTCCGAAATGTTATTTAACTGACAACATGCCCCCTTGGCACTGTCGCCTCGCAGCAACAAGGTCGTGGGTTCGAACCCCGGTTGCCCCGGCCTTTCCGTGTGGAGTTCGCATGTTCTCCCCGTGTCTGCGTGGGTTCTCCCCGGGTGCTCCGGCTTCCTCCCACCGACCAAAGACATGCAGGCTAGGTTAATTGGTTGAATTGTCTTTAGGTGTGAGTGTGTGTGGTGGTTTGTCTATGTGTGGCCCTGCGATGGACTGGCGACCTGTCCAGGATGGACCCCGCCTTTCGCCCGATGTCAGCTGGGATTGGCTCCAGCCCCCCCCCTGTACACAGGATTAGCGGCTGACGATGGATGGATGTCCCCTTGGACTTCCTTTTCATACGGTACTTGAACTTACGTCACTTGTGTAACTTGTGCAATTTTACTTTACTTATCCATCCACCCCACTGTCTCCATTTTGTCGCTCATTATACTACGTCACCTGACTTTCTCTACCATTAGAGGTCACAACCTGGTTTAAATATGGGTTGTTATCAGCTATATAATGATTAACCTACACGGCTGTTTTTCTGGTGAGGTTTCACACTGTGCATTTTTTCCTCCCTGCACAGGCCTCATTAAATTACCCTGACACTATCATTTTGTACTCTGTCTTATTACTTTTACATTTGTAATTTCATTTTTTTGCAATTAATGATAATGAGGGGACAGCCGCAGAGAGAAGCTAAGGGCTTGCTTTAGACTGAAATTGAGAGCTTTAATGATTTTTCATCCAGGTGAAACACGATATGTAAAAAAAATAAAATAAAAAATAGCCTCTTAAACTGTGTGCTGAGAAATTAAATCCTGAGTTATTCGTATTCTTCCCCTAGCTCTTCATTTCTTGCTTTTTTTAATTTTCAAGATATTTCCACAAAAGCATGGACGGTGATAATCAGGCTTGTAACAAGGTGACAGCTGCTTGTAAAATCTCTTCAGCTTATTGGGCTAAAAAAAAAAACTAGAAAATGAAACAGCCAGCAGCTCCACGTGAAGTTCAGCTTCACAATGCAAGAAATAATGCAGTAGTCTCTCTTTATACCACAGTATTCACAGTGAGCAGGATGTCTGCTGGGCTTTAAAAGGTTTAGGAACTGTATCCAAATTAAATCCTTTTAAAAGCCTTAAATGCTGAAAGAACAGGGGTTTTTTTTACCACATAATGAAAGGTTGGGATTTTCTATTTTTAAGTGAATTCTGGAAGAAAGTAAATGCTCCACATTCTAATATCGACTCAAGGAAATAAAAAAAATAAGGCCATTTACTGTGTTGTATTTCTTTTTGTTTCCCCTTCTCTTTTATTTCTTCTCTTTTATTTCTGTCTCATGCAGCCATACAGCCATTTATCATAATTAGAATATGTGAAATGGTATCAAACTCGACTCTACTTTATTATTATAATAAAAATAATATATATTATTATTGTATTTTTTTGTACTGGAGGCATAGAAGAAGGCTGTCTGGTCTGGAAAAGTCTTTACATTTTTCAAATCTTAGCTTTTATTTATCTTTGAGTTAAACACTGTGACTAATATACAAGGGTGTCACTTTGTGTTGAAAAGTGGTGGGGACAAAGGGGCGCAGATTAGGGGTGTGAAGAGACACTTAGCTCACGAGACATAACGATACGCAATATTAAGTCCTCGACAACGAGACAAAAAGATGCTTAAACGGTGTTTTAAAGATATATGAAATATATGAGCGGGGGGTCTGGGGGAGGAGAAATCTTTTATCTTCGAACACTTCATTTCCTGCATTCTGGTGAAGGTTTCTGCTCCAGTTTATGGTGGAAATGTTTTTATTTATGTAAAAGCACATCACATTTCAAAATATATAAATATAGCTGAATATAATGGAGGGAGAGAACGGAAAACCAAAAAGAAACCGTGTCAAGAAGTTGTTAAAGTTGCTGACTGGTGCCGCACGTTTATTTTATAATCCTTTTTTTGGACAATGCACATTTGTTTCTTCTATATTTTGATTAGATTGCATGTTTTCTTAATGTGCAAATGAACCTTTCTAAATGCATTTTAATTTGGTATTTAACTGAAAGCTACATTTCAGAACGTTTTTTTTTTTAACAAATTATGCTATAAAAAAGTGATGGGGACAAAATCAGCCATTTCAAAAAGTGGTGGGGACATGTCCCCAGCGTCCCCAGTGTAAATGACACCTATGCTAATATATATATATATATAGAGATATAGAGATATAGAGATATATATATATATAGAGAGATATAGAGATATATATATATATATATATATATAGCTATATATATAGATATAGATATATATAAAGTTAAATGTAAAATGCAAATGTGTCAAATATAAAAACTTGCATGAGGTATGAACTGAGACAATACCTGACCTGAATAAGCCAAGGCACAACCCGGTAATTAGCTTTAGCAACGACAAAGAGACTTTTGGGGAAATACATTCATTTCCCATTTGCTCCATTTCCTGACGGAGAGTCCGATGACCCACACTCATGTCTGTACAGTAAATATGAAGCTGCTGTGAGCGGCTAGTTAGTTTAAAAAGCGCCGCCAAGGGGTCTTGGCTATGTGACGAGTTGGGAACATCAACAGAAAATCGTTTGATAGGTAAAGTGAATGTAAGTTTGTATGTATGTTTGTGCAAAAAAAAGCACCAACATTAAAACACAGATCTCTGTTCCTCCAGTCTAACCAGGCTGAAATCAGTCTTGTCACAAGCTCTCAGAAACCTTTTGACTTCCTGAAATCAAACAGAATGGAGGATTCCCTCCCTCCTCTCAGCCTCCTCTCATCCTGCAGCACAGAGACGAGGCGTTATTCAAACACGGCGGTCATGCCAGAGAAGGAAAACAGCACATTTGTCCTCTCTGTGTTTATCTGTTTGTGTTTGTGAAGGCTTTCTCTCCTGAGAATAAACGCACTCTATCTCTATATCCTGATGTGGAGTCGGTGGGTTTAATTTTCCGGTTAATTATGTAATCCCCCCCCCCGAGGAGTGAAGTTCATCACATCCTCAATTAAACCTTCAGTAAAAAGACAACAGTCAACGTTATAATCTGAAAAGACACATTTCACTCTGTACTGTCTGCATTGTCTCTACACGCAGACTCCCTTCTGTCATTACTTCTGAATAAACACTTGTTTTCCTGAAGAATTTAAATTTTTACTTCAGGACAATGTTTTCAATTCATTCCGGATTTAATCAAATGAGTACAGCTGACATGATCAGAAGTTTTAAATTACTTGTGATATATTTGAGATCCCAGTGTCTTTATCCGTCTAGACAAAGTAATCAACTTGTATATTTGATGAGAAATTTTGCTCTGACACCTCACCAAATATATTTTATGATCTTCTAAACTAAACTACCATTTGGTTTGGGTTCAGATGTAAATTAATGTAAATATGACTTTAAATGTTAAACTTAGATACTGGATATTAAGATATATTAGTCCTTCTATCAGTTAAGGCCTGTGAAGTACATTGTACTTGAGTATTTTACTTAAGGTACTTGAGTTTTTTTGATACTTTCTACTCCACTACTTCCTTAGAGAGGTAAATATTGTACTTTGTACTGCACATACACATTTATTATAAATACTACATTTATGTGAAGACTTTAGTTACTTTGCAGATTCAGATTAATAAAATATAAAAAACAGATTCCTGCCATCCTGCATTATTACTTAATGTGACATTTAATGTAATGTAACATTTGGTCTCTTTGTATTTTTGAGTGCAGGACTTGGTTGATTATGCAGCAGCTTATTAAAACCCATCTTTACATTTTTAGTTACGCGGCGACTTCTATTGGCTGAAGAGCGAGAAAGTATAAAGAGCAACAGAGTCCGTGTAGAGGAGGTGGTGCGGTGGACGGATGAGTCCAGTAACAGCAGTGTAACATAACTGTAATTGGCAACGGAGTAAATATTTTGTCTTGTAGAAGAAAGCACGTTCGTGTAGCCTACACACGGCGCACACAACGCCTCCAGGTAATTGACTCTTCGCTAAGCCACGCCCACCGTAGTTGCCACTGTTTGTTACTGCATTCCCGGGAGAAATATTGAAAAATTTGTTGGAAAAAGCGATCTCAGAAAGAAACAGACAGTTTTGCACAGTTGCATTATACATTTGAAGGTTTTTATTCAGGCTGTCAAACCAACTTTGTGTTGAAAAGTGGTGGGGACATAAGGGGTCAGATCAGGAGCGTGATGATACACCTGGGTCATAAGACCAGAAGATTTTCGCACTATTTAAATTAAATATTTGATGCTGAAATATATGTGAGGGGTCTAACCCCAGAAGATTTTGAGCATTAAACTGGTAATTTCCTGCATTCTAGAGACATTTTCTGTGGAAATGTCTTTTTTTTATATGAGAGAAAACTATATTGCATTGCATGTCTTCTTATTGTGCAAATCAACCTTTTCTCAGAGCATTTTAATTTGTTAGTTAACATTTCTTGGTGCTATTTTTCAAAATGTTTTTAACAAATGCTTTAAAAAAGTGGCCCTGCGATGGACTGGAGACCTGATGTCAGCCGGGATTGGCTCCAGCCCCCCCGCGACCCTGTACGCAGGATAAGCGGTTGACGATGGATGGATGGATGGCTTTAAAAATGTGATGGGGACAAAATCAGCCATTTCAAAATGTGGTGGGGACATGTCCCCAGCGTCCCCAGTGTAATTGGCCCCTATATGTCAAACTGATTCAAACGGTGATTTGACGCAGACGCTGTAGCGCTACTGCAGACTAGCGTTTGGGGGTGTAATTGCAGAATGATGGACACACCTACGCACAAGTATAAATGCATGGATACGGCGTAGGGACGCACATAGACCCTACGCAGGAGTATAAATGCATGGATACGGCGTAGGGACGCACAAAGACCCTACGCAGGAGTATAAATGCATGGATACGCCGTAGGGACGCACATAGACCCTACGCAGGAGTATAAATGCATGGATACGGCGTAGGGACGCACATAGACCCTACGCAGGAGTATAAATGCATGGATACGGCGTACGGACGCACATAGACCCTACGCAGGAGTATAAATGCATGGATACGGCGTAGGGACGCACAGAGACCCTACGCAGGAGTATAAATGCATGGATACGGCGTAGGGACGCACATAGACCCTACGCAGGAGTATAAATGCATGGATACGGCGTAGGGACGCACATAGACCCTACGCAGGAGTATAAATGCATGGATACGGCGTAGGGACGCACATAGACCCTACGCAGGAGTATAAATGCATGGATACGGCGTAGGGACGCACATAGACCCTACGCAGGAGTATAAATGCATGGATACGGCGTAGGGACGCACATAGACCCTACGCAGGAGTATAAATGCATGGATACGGCGTAGGGACGCACATAGACCCTACGCAGGAGTATAAATGCATGGATACGGCGTACGGACGCACATAGACCCTACGCAGGAGTATAAATGCATGGATACGGCGTAGGGACGCACA
>NC_060159.1:26482543-26606400 GCF_021292245.1 Micropterus dolomieu | reverse complement strand
CACATAGACCCTACGCAGGAGTATAAATGCATGGATACGGCGTACGGACGCACATAGACCCTACGCAGGAGTATAAATGCATGGATACGGCGTAGGGACGCACATAGACCCTACGCAGGAGTATAAATGCATGGATACGGCGTAGGGACGCACATAGACCCTACGCAGGAGTATAAATGCATGGATACGGCGTAGGGACGCACATAGACCCTACGCAGGAGTATAAATGCATGGATACGGCGTAGGGACGCACATAGACCCTACGCAGGAGTATAAATGCATGGATACGGCGTAGGGACGCACATAGACCCTACGCAGGAGTATAAATGGGCCTTTAGAGTAAATGGAGTGCAGCCAGGAAAGCGTCTGACCTATACTGCGCTGTGGCCAGCCGCGAGGTTAGGGGCGTGGCTTAGCATGGCTTATCCTTTGATCAGCACCACGGACAGCAGCCGAAGTGCCAAACACGAATCTTACTGCCTGCCTTGACTCAACAGACATAGCTTTATCCAGGCTACAGTAACAAATAACACAAAGACTCTAACACAGTATGTGAACAACCCCAGGATAAATAGCAATCAAGAAAAGGACCAAATTTAGGACCGAAATGTGATTCCTGCTGTGACCCACCTCTACAAACCAACTAATCAGAATACAGCTTGAACAGATTCGGAATAACAGCATTGTAAGACACATAGATACCACATGTCCCTGTCCTGAATGTATGTCGATAATAAGGTGGTATGATATGGTCAATACAGTCTGACACAGATTTTATAATAATTATTATTTATATAGCACCTTCCAATAATAACGTTAGAAAGTGCTTTACAATAAAATCAATAAGAAAAGTGATATATATATATTATATTAGAGCCATCTTACTCACGGCAGAGTATTAAACAGTGTGTTTTGTAGGCATGCTTCCATTTATTGTCACATGTCTGTCTTTTGTACAGTCCTTTTATTCAAGATTATTATTTTTATTTTGCAAAAGTGCTGCACAAATAAATCCTCCTTACTTACTGTCTCTTTTAAAGTAAACAATAAAAGCAGCCTTGACCCTGAACTGAAATTTATTTCCCTGTTGTTCTCACTCTGCAAGCATATTTGTATTCTTCTCGTGTGTATTATCTTTTTTTTTTATTATTATTATTTTTTTTACATCTTGCCACAAAGACCCATAGCAAACTTTACATCGGTAAACATTTCCTTTGGGGGACATGAGTGGTGATAATGTGGCTTATCAGAATCTCTTTTAATTTGGCCAGATATGTGTACACATGAGGAATCGCTATTACACAGAACAAGCATAAACGAACAGGACGACACAAACAGACACAAGCTACTGTGTATAGGTACACACAACAACAACGAAAACAATTCTAGCAAGACAATAGTGTAAATGAGCAATGTGCAAAGGATGCTGCATTTAATATTTTTGTGAAGGTATTTTTATGTACATGAAGTAGGTGGATATACAGTATATACAATATGAGCAGCATGCATAGATGTGTTTTTAGTGATAATATGACTTGTTTAAAAAATAAACTTAATTTCAACAATGAAAAATAAGTTGTAGAGAGTTTACAGGTGAAGTAAGTGTTAGGGATTGTTCCTGACACTGTGCGTCTGGAGTCAATTGTTTGTCAGAGTTCCCTGTGTGTGGTTGTTTCGTGTGATTTCATACTGGTATCAATGTATGGATGAGGTAGTAAGGGAGAAGGCACGGCTTCTACCTAATCGACGCTTAATCACCAATAAAGTTAAACAGAGTTTCTTTTAAACTCATTCATAAATTCTCTCCAGCTAACAGACCAGATTTAAGAGAGACACTGATGTGAACTGTAGTTTCTCTGGCGGATGTCCAGAAACTGCCCTATTGAGAAGAATTTCCGGCAAAACTTATGTGCCTTCTATTTCAGAAAATAGTGATGAAAGTTTTGTTTTTCTTTGGATGAATGTATTGTTTGGTCTCCCAGGAAAAAACCCCACACAGATAAATACTGTACCTGTAGCTACTTGACCAATCTTCTTATTTTAATGGCCAATTTTTCATTATCCATAAATGTACATTTACAGATGAGAAGCTGTTATTTTTTTTGTATTTAGGAAAGAGTTCAAACTTTTTATCAATTCATCAGTCTCCAAAGCAAACAGCAATTACAGTTTAACAGCTTGTATTGTATTTTAAATGTTTATATAAACCCTTATTCCCCGCAGCGCTAAACTATAGTACTAAGTATATTTGTACTTGTTGCAAACTAGAATAAAAATTGATAGATAATAAACAAAAAATGTATTTAAGCCTGCAAGTGTGTCCTGAATGGAGGGCAGGTGGGTCGGCACCAGACTGCATTAAACATGCACCTGCAGACCAACAGGCGGGGACGTGTTAATTACCTTTACCTGTTCACCTGCTCTGGCTGTGCATTCTGTCATGTTTATGTTGACTAAAATAAATAAGGGTGCACATTTAATAGTCCTCACATTCTGCAGGTTTCTCCCCTTTGTGGACTTAAGTTAGCCGTTTAGCGAAGACTTGATTATTTATGAACCGTCAGGATCTTTTCAGAAAGCAGTGGTGAGTCTGTTTTCATTTTAAGTAGCTTTGCTGGTTCACTGTTTGTGATGTTTTTGTGCTTTATGAATGCGGAGAAGTCTTAAAATGTGGCGAATGCTGGTTAATTAACTAATGCTAATGCTAATGCTAATGCTAACTTGTAGCCGTTAGTTAAATTACAAGCTAACGTGATGATCTGACTAACACGGCTTTATTGCAATTGTAGATGTAGATTTTTACATCCACATTGTGACCATTGTACCCTCAGTATTTGCGCAATAAAGAGGTGAAGAAAGACGGAGAAAGTTTGGACGGGAAACTGCAGGATTGAGTGTTCGTATGCGTTAGCTAGCTACTCGGGTTTAATCGGGCTCAATCGGAAGTGTTCGGGCTGAAATATTGAAATTGAAGTATTCATACCCTTTACTTAAGTAAAAGTACTAATACCTCACTGTAAAAACACTTTGTTACAATGCAAAAGTACTGTAAGTAGAATAATAATAAGGAAAATGTACTTAAAGTATTAAAAGTAATCAAATCAGAAAATAAAAATGCTCACTGTGACTGTTAAACAATTTATACATTAGATTATTATCCTCACACATTAATGTAAAAGCAGTTGTGGCAGTGTTGTATTTGGTTGAGGCTTTGTTTCAGACTGCAATTAATGATTATTTTCATTATGGATTCGTATGCTGATCATTTTCTCCAATAATCGATTGTAAAAATGAATGAAAATAGTGAGAAATGTCAAGCTCACAGTCCTTTCTACATTTATCTGACGCTTTTATCCAAAGCGACTTACATTTGCTATATATGTCAGAGGTCGCACGCCTCTGGAGCAACTAGGGGTTAAGCGTCTTGCTCAAGAACACAATGGTAGATGCCTCACAGTGGGAATCAAACCCAGGTCGCCCACACCAAAGGCAAGCATCTTATCCATTGCCCCATCACCACCCCAGTCCAAACCTCGAAATGATTAAACATACATTATATTAATCAAAAGGAAAAGCAGCAGATCTTCACGTGTGTGAACCGTGAAATGTTTTTATGTGAAAAATTACTTCAACAAATATCAAAATAGTTATTCAGTTTCTGTCAACTGACTAATCGTTTCAGCTGTACTTGTATAAACTGTTTAATTTAGGAACAAAACATCATATAATTGTACATAATTGTAAAACGCTTTGTGTTGGCCACTGTACATTGCAGAGTTGTCCTGCACAGGGGCTGTCAGACGACTTTTCAAGCGCTGAGGAAACCATCTCTACACAAATCCAAAGACTTTCAGGAAGGAAGGAGGAAAAATCCTCCCGCCTGCTCGCCATCCTCTCGTTGGTTTGAATATCGTCTCGTAGAAGGCAGGAAGTCAGTAAGAGCACATCTATAACCTCATTACACAAGTAATCACTAATGCTCTGCCTCCATTTATCATACTTAAACTACTAAAACGGCCCCTAATGTGGTTGTAATGAAAACCAGACTCATTAGCGGGTCTGTCGGGTCATTTGTCGCCTTAATCGTGCTCATTGATAAAGTGGCTGAGACAGAGATTTCCCTCTTAAACTGACTGAAGTTTGCACATTACAAGCCAAGAATTTGCCCTCAAATGGTGTTATCCCAATAGAAGATGTGCCAGTAAAGTCATGTGAGGATATACAAGTAATATACACTATAACTCAGGAACAGAACGCAAGACTGTGACCATATTTTACAGTTATAAATAGTAACTAGCACCGTACGGGCTGTCCTCCATCTTTTCTTGCCTTTTACTTCCTGCCTCGTTCTGAATTTCCAGCGTCTTTGAAATCACGTGACTGCAGGGGTCTAAATAAACTCTTCGGCTCAGCTGCCTAGTAGATAAAGATAGATATAATCCACGGAACGAGCTTATTGTTTTTTACTGGCCAAAAATTACACATTGCCTTTTTGCGTCACGTATACATTTGTTTCAGTAATTTTAATTGAGATAATAACTGTTTTGTTGGTTTGGCTACTACACCTGGTGGATGTCGCCACATTACGGTGGTAGCCAGCTAGATAAATACCCTCTTTCCCTCCCGACTCCTTATCCCCTAATGCCCACAAATCTACGCCAATCGAACACAAGGGACATGAAATGAACATAAACAACAACCAATGAACCTCCCTAATCTGCGTATTGCAGGATTTTGGTACAGCAGGGAAATTTGTGTGCAGGGGGAACCGTTAGCTGAGAGTCCAGAATGAGAGAGCCTGATCCCAGCAGGTCCAGAGCAGAATCTGGGAATAATTTAGCCGGTCAGGGGTCAAAGGAGAGCAGACGGGATCTAAACGACACGTTATTATGCATAACTCACTTTCAACTTTTATTATAGCGACTAAATTCTCTTCCTCTACAATCGGCCCAATATAATTATTTAAATATGTTTATTAAGTTGTTTGTTTGTTTGTTTGTTGTAGCCTACAGTTTACTGTAGGGAAGCACCGAATGTTCGGCCACTGAAGTTAATTTCGGATGAAAATTGCGAAAAAAGCACTTTCTGTGTTTTCCCTAATAAGGCAAAAGGCAGATAAAATTTTTACTGAACAGTTACGGTGACATGTCGGCGGTGTGGAAGCATTTTGAAGTGTTCGAGAAAGACGCAAACATCACCTGAGTTGCCTTAATGAGCGGACAGTATTGTAGGCGTGGATTAGAACTGCTGACCCCACCTTTAAATGTGTTCTGGTCTGTTAGTTTTCCCTGAACATAAATGTTTTGTTCCTTAAAGTGGTTCTGCTGCTGTGGAAACAGGCCTCTGGCTCTGTGTTTACGCTCTCTGCAGAATTCATTTTCATCTGGTGATATGCCGGGTTAATGCAGCCTGTGTGTCTGGCTCGCTCCAAGTCTGCAGATAAGACCTGAGGGCAATTATTCGCCAAGATAATCACTTTAAACTGTAAATGTGGAGTGTGTAAATTGGAAATGATGTGCTAATGATGGAGCGCTCAGTCTCAATCACATCTTAATTGAGTTGATGTGACATAACCCCCTACAGTTTTCCAATATTCATTACCAACTTGGTGCACCCACCCAGTAACGTACGCTGTGTGTCTTTCATGTGGTGCAGATTATTCATTAAATTTTACTTAACTCAGACCCGGGCTGGAACAGACTCATCCAGATCACGTTCTTTAAATGTGGAAAACTGTAAAAATGCCTGTTGCACTTTCCCAGAATCCAAGGCTTCATCTTCAGATGTGTTCTTTTGTGTAACCACAGCTATTAGATTTCCATTAATCAGCTGGCAGATTAATTGTTTCAGCCATTACTTGGACAGGTTTAATACTTTTTTGAGTAGGGGTCGACCAATAATCGGTCCGGCCGATTATCGGCGCCGATATTCAGCATTTTTCCAATAATCTGCATCGGTCATTTAAAAAACAGATAAGAAATTAGTTAGACAATGCGCTCCTTTGGCTCCGATGCAGCCGCTTCTCTCAGTCTGTACTCGCCACTCTGTGTGCTGGAGCAATGTCCCGCCCACCGAACTAGCTGATTGGTTACAACTCACGAGTAATAGCCAATATATATATCAACACTGACTATTGTGTGAAAGTAGCACCACGCTGCGGCCCCTCCCCTCCCGTCTCAGCAGAGCCGTGCAAATACACGCGCATGCCATGCCATGTCACTTCTTACCCAGCCGTCCAATCACAGTGCAGGGGGTGGCGGGACAAACGCCACACCGCGCCATCGCAGCTCTTGAACCGCAAAATCTCACGAACCCATTTTCACATTTAGTAAAATTAAGTAGCCTACTTGCAGCACATCACCTTCACGGATATTATGTATCATAGCAACCACAGCGTCTCAGCCGAAAAAAACGGACCCTAGCGCTCCCAGCTTGGCGTTTTCAGCTGGTAAAAAACGCTTTGGCGGACGCAGGCCTTTAATCAGTATTTTGATGTCAGGAATATAGTTTATTCAACATGTTCCATTTGTTTCCAGTGGGATACTGATTTTATGTTGTTACTTTGCTGCTGTAAACTTTACTTTTGTTGCTGCTCTGAAAACGGTTTGTTATAATAAAATTTGATTATTGTTCTGATTTTATTCTTTTTTTAAATAACACATTTTTAAAAGTCAATTATTTAGTAATGAAAAACCAATAAGAGGACAGATAAAGAACAGAACCAATAAATAGTATCAATAAAGGTATCAATAAAATCCTAACAATATAAAATAAATACAATATAAATGGCAGCAGGTAAAGACAGAGTTTATGATAATTTATCACTCACAGTTAACAAGTCCATCTCTGGGATGGATCTCTAATTCATTTAATTAACTATTTTAAATATTAAACGTGACAATTAACTTTATTCTTGTTATTTTCAACAAAGTTTTGTGGTGGAGTTTGTGTTATTCAAAATTTGACACCAAGATCAATTTTTTTTTTTTTTTACAGCAAATCGGTTTCACATATCGGTCATCGGTCTAATTGGTTACTAATAATCGAGATCGGCCTGGGAAAAAACATATCGGTCGTTCCCTATAATTGAGTGACAGTGGATTAAAACATGTGAAATGGATCAAAACGCAGACTCATTTAGTCTTTGTTGTATGTCCTGAAGTGGCACAGAGCTCAAAAGATTGAGTGATTAAATAATAAATCAATTAAAACACAAATAATTAATCAGAAACAATTTTGATCGGCAATCTTTTAAATGGGTTTACGTTTTTTCATATAATTGGCAAAACAAAACAATATTTGAGACAATATAAACAATGGCAATGACATTTTTTGAAAACACATATAACAATTTGAAGACATCACATATTAAAATGTTTTTTCTTTTTCTAATGTGATAACAAGTTCGTGTTTTGGG
This sequence comes from Micropterus dolomieu, assembly GCF_021292245.1. NCBI lineage: Eukaryota > Metazoa > Chordata > Actinopteri > Centrarchiformes > Centrarchidae > Micropterus > Micropterus dolomieu. Next base: position 26,598,983 of record NC_060159.1, on the reverse strand, counting down.
GGGATTTTAGGCTGCTGGTTGGACAAAAGAAGTAACGTGAAACCACATTGTAAAGGATTTTCGATAATCAAATCAGATAGAAGCAGCCCTAAAACTTTTTTCAGATGTTTGCTTTTATTTACCGTAAAACTTTCTTTTAATATTAATAGCTCGGGCTTTTATTTGCTAAAATCACTGAATTGACCCTGCCTATATTTGGGACAGGCGTCCATATCGGACAGGCCTTTAATTCCTTGTTGTTTCTGTTAAATGACCTTAACGACTGATTTGTGGAGAATCTAACCGATCTAACGACGTGCAGCATGACCATACAGACATATCGATCATACGTTTAAACTTTTAGATTTGTATGCACGAGCTAAGCAGCTTAGAATCAGCTAAAGGCGACGACGCCGCGGGGTTTAAGAGGTTTTATACATCCAAAGAACTTCTATAAAAACCAGACCAGGCGTTTAATGGAGACCAGCGTTTATTTGTCAGAATGTGTTCCCACAGCAGTAAACAGGGTAGGCAGCTATTTGGGACTCTAATTGAAGTTTTACGGTAATTTTGATTTTTATTGTTGTTTTTATTATTGTTTAATATTCACCATATCTCTTTTTATATGTTTATAATTTCTTCCGGCACATTTGCAATAAAAAATATCTCTAACAGTGTTTCAGAACACACGCTGTCTTAATTCAAACTTACGATACCGGGAGGTAATGACAGTAAATTGCAGGTACAATAGGCTAATTATTAAATCAATAAACCCCAAAGATTAAGTATTAAATTACTTGTTTTGACAGTTTAAAGCCCAAAGGCTTAAATAAAAGCATTTATTGGCATTTTGCTTAAAAAATAATGTAAACAAAATTTTTTTTTTGACCATGGAAATAGTTAATTAATTAATTAATAATTAATTAATTGTTGAAGCTCTAATCTTTCCACACGTGTTTTATTTTTTTACCTGCAGTTTTCTAAAATCCCTGCTGATCAATGTGTCAGTCAACTGCTTTGGCAGCTGAGACGCAGGAGTGCATCATGGGAAACGTACGCGTCTCCTGTAACAGCTCAGCCCATTGAAGTCGTTGTTTCTGTACAGACCCCGAGGCGTCGGCGCTGCGGGCTGTGCAAACATGGTTCTGACTTATATATATTTATAAAATCTTTTCAACACGATCTCAGGAGGAATCGAACGGCTTTCTGATCCTCCTCACCCAAGGTCACGAAAAGGATTTGTTCTTCATCTTCACTACGTCCTCTGAATGTGAAGGAAGTTGTCTCTCGGTTTTGTCGGTGCAGATAACACAGAATGACTCCCATGGTGCAAGGAACAGCGGGGCTCATGAGGTTTTTAAATCCTGCAAGTTAGTAGTTTGGATCTTTACAACTAAGGTACAAATGTCGGCCAGGAGAGACCATCCAGCGCCTCGCCTAACTATAGGTGCTGTTTTATTTTTACCCGTAATAATAGAACAGAACAAAAGGTTATGAAGCCAGAAAGTACTCAGCGAGCTCCTACTGTGTTTATTTTTTAACAATAAGGGATGTTAAACCTTATTTATCTGTATTTGTGAGTGCAGTGGGTTTTGTTTATGGGAAAACGCTCTCGAGGAATGAGATCCCTGTCCACAGCAGTACGTTACTTGGCTTCGGCTCTTGTTTCTCCAAACTTGAGACGAACTGACCGCCATCTACTGCAGTTAATAATACACTGACCGTGTATAAGTACCTCATACAGCCACATTATCCCTTTACATCAGGACTCGTGGGAGGCCAACACAATATCCACACAAACAGTAAAAGTAGCATTGGTACAGGAAACTAATAATGGTACTGAAAATGATATTTATATTAATAATAATAATAATAATTGTAGCAGCGGATGTTTTGCAGGAACACGGTAGCAGCAGGTGACTCGCAGCCGCAGATCCAGACTGCAGAGCCAGAAGCACAAGCAGACAGCAACATGAGGAGAGAGGAGAGAAAGCACAAGGCTACGGGAGAGGGAAGAAGTCGAGTTAGTAACATGCATTACTGGGATGAGGTTGCATACAGAAGGAAGGAGAGGAAGAGCTCAGTGAATCATGGGAAGTCCCCCTGACAGTCCCAGCCAGGGGTCAGCAACCTTTTACTATCCAAAGAGCCACTTTTGGCCAAAAAAAAGAAACAATTTTATCCCTTTAAACGCAGGTACATCAGCCTATAAATCTAAATTAGCTTATCAGCATTACTTAAAAGTCTAAATGACCACAAGGTGGCTGCAGTCCAATGCAATGTTTTGTTGCATTTATGAAAATACAGGATTTTGAATCCATAGCTATATTAGGAGAACAGGCTACCCATGCCGGACGACAGCATGTAGCATGGTGAGGCACATTTGAGTTTGTCGTATGATGTATACGCTACATGTTTTTATAGTTAAATACTTCTAGGATGACTTTAGGCCTGCATAACTAAGGGATGGTTCAACCCTAACAATAAGCTTTATCAAAGAGGAAAGTCTTTAGCATGGTTTCTGACATTTAAGAGCTTTGTGGGTCTTTTTCCAGGAGGCTCCGGTAGAACTTTACCGGACGGTGAAGCTGAAGTGATGAACATACTTTTCGTCTTTGTTGCCGCACAGTTAATAATACACATAATCAGTCAGTTTCTTTTTGGACTTTTAAGTAGCAGAGCCTCATCTGAGACGTCTCATCCACTTTGCGGCCAGACGGGGCTTTAAGTAGTCAAAGTGTCTCCTCACCGCCGATGTCTCGTTACTCTGTTCATCCACTTTGCTGTCGCTTTCTGTGCCAACACGAGCAAGTTTCCTCTGGAGGAGCAGCGCTAGTCTCTCCCACCAAATTTAGCTGATCCGACCCACCCTGCCGTATGATTGGTTAGAAATAAGGCTGTTTGTACGTTGTGAAGTCAGAGTAGGAATTAAACAGTCTTACTTAAGTAAAAGTACAAAAGCATTAGCATCAAAATATACTTGAAGTACTAAGTTAAAGTACTGATCACAGAATGGCCCATTTCAGATGTGGTGCTCATTTTAACTACTTTATACACTGCTTGGTAACTCAATAATAATAATAATAATAATAATACATATAATTACAATTATGATAATATAATATCATTATTTATTAGTATAAGCTTTATGTAATAATTATTTCTGTAAAAACAAATAAACTGAGTTTACTGAAGTAACCAATAACTAAAACTGTCAGACAAATATATTGGAATGAAAAAGTACTATATTTGCCTCCAAAATTTAGTGTAGTAGAAATGATAAGGAGCATAAAATGGAAATATTCTAGTAAAGTACAAGTACCTCTTGAGTGAATGTCCACCACTGCTCTATGGGGATCAGTGTAATTCTACAATAAATATCTCATGTGTGATCAGTAATGATGTTTTATTTACAGTTTTGTTGATTCTGTAAATACACATATTTTAGAGGACTTGCAGGTGCAGATCAGAAACAGGAATTTGTCTTGTAACCCGTGTTGTTGCTGGAAGAGACGTCTGCTGGGGGAGTCGGGAGGATTATTTTTGGCGGTGAAAGGTTAAACAGAGAGGCTTGACAGACTAAATTAACTGGATTATCTGTCATTCTCGTCTGGATTCACTGGGAGAAAAGCCATCATAGTCGTTTCACCCGTAAACAGGGTTACCGTAGTACCTTATTTATACCGGGAAAAGTGAAGTATTGTTCACTTTAAAGGAATAAAATAAAAGGGAATAAATGCACCATCTTTTTCCACATGAACGATAGATACTAAAATCTGCAGGGACGTCCATTTTAATACTAAAATATAACTTTCTGTTCATTTCCGTTTTGTCAGATACCTTCGTGACTGTGTAGGTAAATTAAGTTCAAATATAAGTATTTAATCAAAGTGTTGTAGGTTGAGTCCAGAGTGGATTTTTAGTGTGTAAAGTGAGTTCCCTGAGAGGGAAAAACTCTCTGTAAACAAACTCCCACCAAGAACTGAAAAGTGCATCACAACGGCCCACAGAGTACAATTAAATGTACTACTATTTGTACCACAAAGACCGTGACAAAGTACAAAAACCAGAGGCGTAACTTCGATCTGACAAATAATGATGTGAAGACAATTTAGAAATAAGCCAAATATGATACAGATGATAAAATAAAATATAATAATATATATAAGTAAAAATATTTAAAACTTAGATTTTCTACGACAACTGCTGCTGCTAGTACCATTACTGATACTGCTAGTGCCAGTACCACTGCAGTAGTACTATTGACCCAACTACTACTGCTGTACAAGTGATGATACTGCTTCTAGTACTACTGTGACTACTAACGCAACATGTACTACTAGCAGAACTGCTTCTACTACTGCTCAGTACTTCTGTTACCGCTATTATTACTACTACTATCTCCACCACTACTACTGCCTATTGCAGCAACTACCACTACTATTACTACTTGTACTACTACAACCAATACAATCACCTGTGCTGCTGATGCTGACAAATACTACAGGGTTTCCGCAGGTTATTAAAAAGTCTTAAATTTCAAAATCAAAATTTAAGTCTTAAATTTGGTGAAGTTTATGTTCTAGGGCTTAAATAATTTCATCAGGTCTTAATTTTCCAACACCTCTAATGCTCATTGAAATGCTCCAGCAGCGCTTTAGAATTCAATTTTTCCTCCTGTGGTTCTTTTTTTTTTTAGTCCACATATAATTATTACCGCGAGTCTCTTTCGGATTGTACCTCAGGTATTAGAGATGCAAACTAGTTCTTTTAAGATAACGAGGAGATTATTCTTTTGGATTTTGATGCACAAATGAAATGTTTGTAATAATACAGGAGGGAGGTGGTTCTCATGTCGCCTATTTTTATATTAATTTCTACAAGTGTATAAAGTCGTAAATTAAGACACAAAAGGCAAACATGAACCGTCCTATCTGTAATGATTCGGAGGTCGTTTAAACAGTGTTTTCCTGCCATTATAAGGTGTCCAGGCTCAGAAGTGCTTGGTGCTGCGCCATGAATGTAAAATCAAAACTAATCACATGAATTTTCCCAGATCGAATGACTTTTTTTTAGCAAGTTTAGCTTTTGGGGTGTAGTTTATTCAAATCTGCTCTAGATTTTCCTGCTTATTATTCACAGATGTGGTAACAACAATGTTCCAAAATTATGTGGAATTGCACATTTCTATTGGGACCCCCAACACATAAATACCATCTTAATTTTTTTTACATTATACCGCCCTGTGAAAGCATTTTTTTAATCCCCACAGACGTTATTTTTATGATTATTTGTAAATATACCTGCTTTGCACCTGCCTCGACTTCTCTTCTTCCTGCACTCACTCATAGAACTCGTCTTTTTTCTGGATATTTCCAGCTGGCAGGCGCGCAGCTTGTTAATTACGTAGCTTATCAATGTTATCGTCCATCCCGGGGTTTTATTGTTGACAGCACCCAATGCCAAATTTGTAGACATCACTCAACCCTGATTTTGAATACATTTATTGACTCTGCAAGTCACTTTGTGACTGCATTTCCTTTATACGTTTCTTATTTTGACGTCGTGATATAGGTCTTAAATTTTATTCATAGTGGTCTTAAAAAGTCTTAAATTTGACTAGGTGAAACCTGCAGAAACCCTGTACTATTACTACAACTATGTGTACAAGTACTGCTACCATTATTAGTACATGCTGGTGCTGACACGGGCAACATGACCACCCACTGCAACTGCTGCTTACTCATACAACTACTACTGCTTTTACTACTGCTTCTATCACCACTACAACAACGGCTACTGCTACTACTAGTACTACGAAAGGTACTGCCATTTGTGCTGCTGCTGCACCAAGGTAAAATACTACTGCAACAGGTACTAATGCTAACACCAGCGATACTACCACCCACAGCTAATTCTGCTAATTCAATTTCTACCACTGCTGCTGCAAGTAATCCTCTCCTCCTCTTACTACTACTAGTACCAGAACTACTACAACCACAACTAAAGCCTGTGCAGCTGATGCTGTACCTACTTCAAATACTATTACTAATGCGATGTGTGCAAGTACTGCTACCAGTATTAGTACATGCTGGTGCTGACACGAGCAACATGACCACCCACTGCAACTTCTGCTTACTACTACTACTACTAGTACTACTACTACTACTAGAACTGCTGCTGTTCCACACCAAAGGCAGTGAAACAAACAGATGAGAGTTCAACCGGCCGTCGGATTAGAGATTAAAAGCAATTTCTAATCTTCTTTTGCTGGGCTCCTCAAATACATCCAAACTTGGGTGATGTCTGAGCTTAAGCTGACCTACAATAACAACATAAAAACTAAAAGGAACATAACCAATAAAGAGAAGAGAGTAAATCTTTCTTTCTACTCTTAAGAGACACACCGGCTCCTCAGACCTCCACCCGCCAGCCTTCCCCCACAGTTCACCATCCTCCTCTGGGAGTCGGTGCATGTGGAAGAATGTTTTTGATGGTTCGGTTCACTGTGTTGAAGCTACATGGGTTAAATGTAGATAATCAGCAAACTGCTTCATGAAATTATTGTTATAGTCAATTAGTCGATGAGTTGAGTTACAGGAAAATAAGCCAGAGCTTACATTGTTGTACAAATGCCAGAGCTTCTCAAATATGAAAATCTGTTGTTAGAATAGAAGAAAACAAGCTAAAACTTGGACTTTGGGAAATTCTTATGGCCTTTTTTACTTTTTTTTTTTTATGGTCTAAACAAAGATAAATCTATTTGACGAAATATATTGTCACATTAAACCTTAATAAAATGTTCCTCCTTAAATGAGGCCATTGCTGCAGAAAAAAGGAAAATAAAAAATTTAAATGATTTAAATTTGATTTTGATCCGACCCACCCTGCCGTATGATTGGTTAGAAATAAGGCTGTTTGTACGTTGTGAAGTCAGAGTAGGAATTAAACAGTCTTACTTAAGTAAAAGTACAAAAGCATTAGCATCAAAATAAAGTTAAAGTACTGATCACAGAATGGCCCATTTCAGATGTGGTGCTCATTTTAACTACTTTATACACTGCTTGGTAACTCAATAATAATAATAATAATAATAACAATGAAAATAATAATAATATATATAATTACAATTATGATAATATAATATCATTATTTATTAGTATAAGCTTTATGTAATAATTATTTCTGTAAAAACTGAAATAAACTGAGTTTACTGAAGTAACCAGTAACTAAAACTGTCAGACAAATATATTGGAATAAAAAAGTACTATATTTGGAAAATAAAAAATTTAAATGAACCGTGAGAAGAAGAAGGAAACAAAGACATTATGCAGGAAATTCAATATAAAGTCAGATTATTTGGAGGGTTGGGTTGTGTAACATGAAACCTAAGATACTGACAGCTTAGAGAAAGAAATGCATTTAGTAGAATTACTTATTTATAGTTGGTAAACTTTTATTCTGCAGAGTTACAAGGTGCTCCATGGGTGCAATACAATACATTTCTGTAGGACTCGGATCTAAATTGAAGAATCTTGGAAAAAAAAAAAAACTAATCCCTTTTTTCATACAAACTATAAGAGCCAGATTTATCTTGAAAGGTTTCAAACATCTGAGGCCTCTCCCGGGAGTTAAAGCCTGAGATGGCATAAGCTTTTGGACTTATGGTATTTGAAACAAAAGCAGGAAAGTACAGTCAACAGAGGGTTTAAGTATTCATTTATTCCTGCAATGTCAAAGTTTGTGGTGCATCAGTGTCACCAAGAAATTACTGCAGGATCATACGCGCAGATTTGAGATTGAAAAATTAATAAAAGCAGTTATTCCAGTGACAAAACTTAAGGATACAACATAAATCCGAAGGATAAAAATATAATGGCCAGGTCACCTTCAATCTGAACAGACGTGTTTCAGCCTCCAGGCTGATGTGCGTGACAGTCGGTACTGGTTAGGACCGCCCAGACCACTACCGACTGGGAGACTGGTGATGAGGTGAGGATGTGATTTTACTGGATAGCTACAAGCTGTCTGCTTTACAGGAGCTGTCAGCGCTGTCGAGTAATGTGAGTTTTATTGGTTTCAATGGAGCATTGGGTCACATCCTCTCCACGCTGCTTTTTCCGAGGCCTTCTAAGAATAAAATAACCGGGGGAAACGCCGGTTCGAAGTGTGAGGGTGGCCCAGGAGGGGGTGTGTGCTGGACAAACTAGTCGCCGTGGTTGACAGATGCCCCCAGAAAGCCACTAACAGGATGACGCCAGTGCTGCGAGGGCCGCGGGGTAAAGACGGATTATGTCTGAGCAGTAGATAAACAGATTATTCCCGAAACGGTGCCTACTTTTTTAACCTCGTCACTCTTGCCACACTTACAAGCTCCCTCTGTCCCACAATTCCCCCGGAGAGGAGGACGACGACCAGCGGCTTACGAGTTTACGCCTTCCTCCATCAGATGCACATCCTGGGATTCATCAGGAGACTTTCAGGAACGGCCCAGGGCCCTGAATGATCCGCCGTCTATATGCAACCTTAACTGACTGCCCCCATGAACCCCACCTGAGCTAGAGGACGCCACCAACCCCGCCTCCCGCCTTCCCCTTCACCCTGCTGGATTTACTTTTGACATTCATATTTTGGGAACTCTTCTTCCACAATGCTGTGGGTTTTTGGACTTGTGCTGCCCTTCGTCCTCGCTCCACAAGCTGCTGGAATTAAAGGTAAGCCTTGTTTTGTTTGCAGAGCCACAATCCTTTTGAGCCTTGACACTTCCAAATCCTTGAAAAAGGAGTCGCCCGCGTTTACACTTTTTATTCTTTGCAAAAAAAAGAAAAGAATGAAGTTGGCAGAAGATAAGAGCAGTTAGATATGAGGATTTGAAGAGTAAGACTACCCTAAACTTGGTCACAATGCAAAGCAAAGCCTATTACGGTTGCATAAGTAGTTGCCTGTGAAATCGCTGAGGTGTTGTGACAAAGAGGCCGTTTAAATGCATGATAAAACAGCAAGAAGTTGAGTAAATCCTTTGTCTTTGTCTTACTCTGAAGCACAGCCAAAGTGAAATCAGTATTTATGACGGGCCGCTGAGCTGTGCAAACATGTCCACAATGCAAATTAAAATGGAAAACGGATAACGGCACAGTTTAGTCGATTTATTGCCGGCTTGGTGACAACTTGACAATTTGAATTACAGTACTCCAGACTTATAAACATGACAAAAGAGACGGGGTTATCATTCTCTGTATTACATCTGAATAATCTCGGCTGAATATTACAAATAAAGCCAAATATCCCGCCTGTGACACCGGAGGTTCACCTTCACTTCAAAACATTTCTTATCCTGCATATTTATTCTAAAAGCATCGTTAAGTAGGCTGCCGGTGAATTACAACACCCACTTTGGCTAATGCCGTCCTGTGTGTGTGTGTATATATATCTTCTCGATTGTGTGATTGAAAAACATATGCGTACAGTACGCTGTTGATGGGTGGTTGCTCTTATTCCAAGCACCCTTCAAGCTCACTGAGTGCTTTTATTTTTAGCACAAGTGGGCATAAGGAGGGAGAATGAACCCCTGAACCCTGGCAGGCAGATAAATGTACAGTAATGCCTACTCCACTCTGCTCATGTCCACAAATAACAACACGGAGATGTATGGAAAGAGACGTACAGCTTTATATAGAAACGGATCCTCCAAGCAAGTTAATTATTTCCCTGCGTTATCTTGATCCATGGGATTTTTGTCGTAAAATGAAAAAAGTGAGTGTAGGGCAGAAAGTAAATGATGTAAATTGAGGTTACACATGTGTTAGTGTTTATTATTTTGGTTTCTGTGCATCTAAAGGTTACTGTGCTTCCTTCTGCGAGACTTCACAGTAACCAAGGTCGTCTCGTGGAGAGAAGAGCTTGGAAAATGCTCTGAATAGGTTTCTGTTATTAAAGAAAGTACAGAGAAAGGGAGATAAAACTCAAAATGAGTTGCTGGTTATGAGCCAGAGTACGTGAAAGTGAACTGAAAGAAAAAACAAAAATCATGTATAATATTTTTTTTTATGTTAAGTATTTTACCATGTACTGTGTAATTATGTATTTTTGTCAATGTATCCTCTGTGAAAACCTAATAACCCAAATAAACAAAATGCAAAATGAATATTGTGTTCACCATGTCTTCCACATCACGGCCTGCCAGTTTACTTTAATATATACATTCTTATTTAAACACATTTTTACGATTTATTGGCATATTTTGGCAGCGCAACTTATTATTAAAGATGTTTTTCAGCATCTACTCTTATTTTATATAAAAGCGTTCCCTCTTTATTATTGCCACAGTAGGATGACACTAGGGCTGCAACTAATGATTTTTATATTGATTAATCTGCCAATTATTATTTTATTAAATTATTGATTAATCCTTTTGTCTGTAAATGTCAGGAAATGGTGAACGGTGGCCACCATATTCTCCCAAAGCCATAGATGTATTAATAACCCTTTGAGCTCTGCAATAGAAACGGTCTGCCCCGGCCTACATTGGTATTTTTGCTTATTGTGACCTTAAAATGCTTCATATCCCTAGAATCTCTACAACCTAAGCTAAACACGTCCATAAGTCCATAAACCATAATAATTTATTTAAATTATTGAAATTTAATCATAATAATAATACAAAAATCTGTTTTTCCACCAGATTTGACAAAGTAAACTCACAAAAGAGACAGAAATTGAAGAGAAGATGTTTAAATGTAGAAACATGAACAAAATATTTCTTTAAATGTTTAGTTTTATTTTTCACGACAAAGAAAAGCAACAAGTCAGCATATCTGAGAAGATGTATCCAACCAATTAATAGGAATTTCTACTTGAAAACAACTAAAATGATCAGTCTATTATCAAAATAGTTGCCAATTAATTCTCTGTCAATCGACTGGTTGATGAATCCTTGAGTCCTTGGCCTCTGTGTTAAGTTTTTGTCTGTTGATTTTTCAACCACAAGACTTCAGCGTGAAATTTTTCTTTCCACTCTTTTGGTAACATCCTTTTGAACGAAACTGGAGGCGCAGAGCAGGTGATCGACCCTGACGAACACGCTCCTGCTCGTGAGCAGGTGGCACTCTCAATCTGGTTCATTCGGTAAATCCGAGTTCGTCAGCGACCACTCGTACGAACAGACCTCGCAGGAGAAAAGGTTTACAGTTAGAATTTCGAAATGTTGCATGAGGTTTGACACCAGTTGATGGACTAAAAAAAAAAAAAATTGCTATATAAACAGGGCTGGAACTAATTATTATCGATTTAATCTGCAGATTATTTTCTCAATTAATAGATGAGTTGTTTTGTCTCTTAAATGAACGGATGCCCATCTCCGTTTCCCAGAGTTCCATGTTTTGTTCTGACAACGGAAACCACAGAACTTCCATCCATTATAAAACAGAAAATCCTTAAACAATTATTAAAATTGTTGCAGATTAAATTTTCTGCTGATCAACTAATCGATTAAACGCTTCAGCTCTACATAATTCTTGGCAGTGTAAGGCGGGCTTGGTATTTACCACCGTGACAGCGATGCCAGACTGCCGTTCTAGATCTGATTAAACACGATATGTGTTAATTGTTTGAAATATCTGGCAACTGTTCATTAAATGCAACATTTACCAGAAGCAGCAGGAAGGACTGCTGTAATTAACACATTGCACAGAGCTGAAGCAGCTGGCTCATCTATTGACATATTATTGACTTCTGCTTTTAGTTTGATGCTTTTAACACATCCCCTAAATACTTGTGCTGTTCGTTTTGAGCTGCTTGTAGCACCAGACGGGTGGGGTTTACAATAGAAAGCGTAATTTCTGTTGTCAGTGACAGAAAGGACACTAAATCCAATTAGAACTGTTTTCAAATATTGCCTAAACCTCGCAACATCAGCTGTATTGTCCTTTTTGCTGTAAACACGACCCATCTGTTGCTCTGACTCTCTGTTTCCTGTTCAGAGAGCGGCATGAGGCCGGACTCGGGGGTGAAGACGGAGGCCGTTGGCTCTGGACGTTTGGTGGAGCTGCTGAAGACGTCCGCGCAGTCCGAAGGTTTGGAGTTTGAAGCGAGACGTCGATCGAAGAGGTCGGTGTTTTTACACTCCGGAGTGAGAATCTGCCCCCAAGAGACCATCAATGAAGTGCTCGCCAGCCACCAGGCTTATTACCAGCTCAGAGGTACTTTATTCTGTGTAACCTCCTGTATTTTACAGCCACCAGAGCACCTAATTCTTTCCTTGCTCAAGGGCACATCAGCAGTAAGGGTGTGCATCTTCACTGGTCTCACGATTTGATTACGATTATCTTGTCAACGATTCGATATCTGTATGCATCACCTCAAGGGTGGGGAAACGATGCGATTGTAAATGAATAGGATAAAGATGTATTTTTCTCACTATGTGTGACTACTTGGTACTTTTAAAGTAAAGTATTTGTAACAATCCAAACAAGTAGGTCGTAATTAAATGCAGATATTTAATGTTCTTCATTAAATGTAGCTAAAATTATTACAACGTTATTACTGACCTCTGTCTGAGGCTTTCTGAGTATAGAGTGGGGGTTGAACTACGCACTTTACAACGCTCCAGCCAAACCACGTTTACTCCACCTTAATATATCTGTCCCGTGTTTTTGTCGAGAGGATGCTAGCTAAGCGCTACCGCGGTGCACAGTGCGCAGGTCAAAACCGTTAACGTTAGTTGCGCATTGATTTTGCAGGGAGAACCACACGTCTCCGTTGTGTGCACCGTGCAGACGATTTGTCAACATTACGTTATCAATTAACGTCTAGATAATTGATTATTGACATTTGTGAATCGATTCAGATTTGCGATGCATCTAAAAATGTATTATTTTCCACACCCCTAGTCAGCAGTATCTACGGAAAGCAGTGATTCTCATCTTCTTATATTTGCGGGGGGGGTTTTCAGCTTGTCACGGTGTGTAACAGGTGTTTTTCTGACCACAGATGCGCTCTAGTTGGGCAGACGCCTCCGAACATAAACAGTAACACGCAGCATTTATTAAACTACAGATGTTCAAAGCCTACATTAGATTTTGATTGATTTCCTGGCGCTCGCTGGGCAGATTTCCATTCCTTTTCAGTCTGGTAGAATTAAATCCAGTTTAAGATTCTGTTGTTTTTGTTTGGATCGGAGCACCATCACATTCACAGAGGCGACGCCGGGCAACCAACACCAAATGTAGTACAACAGTTTCTATACCCCCTCCAAAAATCCCTTGTTTCCCTCCTCCCAGCCCACTCCACTCCTACCCCATGATGAACCACCATGAATGCACTTCGGTCCAAATACCACAATAGACACAAAAAACAAAAGCTATCAAACATTAACCATTCCTCTCAGACCCCCTCTCAATGCTACCCAGAAAACAGCCAATAAATTATGCCAGTTTCCTCCATCATCCATGATGATATCCACAGAAATAGCCCGGAGTACGTATAAAGTGTACGTATATATGAAGTAAACACAAAAAAATTGTACGTAGTATATTATTTAGGGACAACGGGGGCGGCTGTGGCTCAGGAGGTAGAGCAGGTTGCTTGGTAATCGAAAGTTGATGTAGAGTAAAAGCGCTTTGAATGGTCAAAAAGACTAGAAAGTAAATTTACATTTATTTATAATATTACAACAAGCAAGGAAATGCATTGAAGCAAAGCAGAAAAAGTACAGTGAACTACAAATACTTGTAATATAGTATTACAATTATTATGTAGTAACCCGCCAACATAATGTAATTGTGCTTTATCGAGCTCCATTTATTAAACTAGACATTTTCAAAGCCGACATTAAGTTTTGATTGATGGATTTAGTTTCAGTCTGGTGGAATGAAATCCTGTTTGAGATACAGCTGCAAGCAGGGACCATCTTGTAAACCTTTTGTGGTGTTGCACTCAAGGACATCCTGACATACTGCAGTATTTTTTTTTAGAAACTCAAACCCTGAAGAGAAACAAACAAACAGTTTGGAAGGAAGGAAAATGTCAAGTTTTGTCATTTCTTGCTTCACAAAGGTTTGACAGCTGACTCTGATGTCAGAGTCGTTGAATGCAAAAGCGGCGACAGCTTTCAAAACCGTTATGGCTCGCAGCTTTATTACCAGGTGATGATGAGAAGGACGGCTGGAAATCAACGGGAAACTTACTGGCCTTTTTTAATTATAGCAATTTAGTCAAAACCCAATTAAACTTTTTACTTCCATTTCGGACTTCTAGCTTCAGCTTAATGACGAGTCAGTCGGTTAGTTTGACTTCAGTATAACGATATAAAATACAGCTTTGAAATGTATTTCCACACCGTGTGCGACATTAGGGGAAAGATATTTTATTTGATATTAAAAGTGTTGTCAGTAACCGGAAGGAAACGCACGTCTTGTTAACAACCTTAGAAACAGGGCTGTAACGGTTCTGAAACTGAAACCGCGACACACAATCGTCCACGGTGCCATGATGCGAAGGGTGGAACCGCCGCACGCTGCTCCCCAGACTCTCAGTGTGGCGGTGGCGTTTCTCTGCAAATGTCAGCCGTTTATATAACTAGACGGCCCTTCCGAGCAAAGTCTATATGTAGGAAAGTTAAAGATAACATTTGGAAAGTCGAGAAGAGCCCACGATTATTATTATTATTATTATTATTATTATTATTATTATTATTATTATTATTATAATCTTTATTATATACCACCATTCAAGTTAGCGGGGGGCTAAACAGGAAGTCAACACAGGGAAACAGAAGGCAGTTACCGTAATCGACTTTCAAGTGAAGGCATCTCTAAGACCGCTGGTTTCAAACAGCCATCTAGGGCAGCACTTACAGCAACGTGTGATGTCAGCACGCCACGTCTTGCGTCTCTTCTGGCTGGCTATTGAACAGGCAAATGGATAACAGAACCCTCAGAAATCATACTAAACAAGCTCGGTTGGTTACGGTCATGGCCTAACATGATAGTGGTGGATTATTTAGTTTCAAAACCAAAACAACAGACATCTGTTTTGTTTTCCTGTTTTAAACCCATAACGGAAAACAAAGGAGCTGCGTTTTGTTCTGTCTTTGACCGGTGTTGTATCCCTACAACCCGTTCTCACTGCCCAACTCCTCACATATGGTCCAGGCTGATCTGAAGCAGCTGAGCGATCTAAGAAAATACCTGAATATGTTTATCGAGGGTTTTTTTTTCTCGAGGCTACGGCCAGGGTGAACTACGGGGGAGCCAGGGGGAGCTTTACTCCTCTTAACAACTCCCTGAAAACATGATTTGTAATATTCTGGGGGGTCGACAATATGCTATTTTTGCCATTCATTTCTATTTTTTGTAGCCCGTCGTCATGGATCATGTGTAATCAGTAGCGTAAGCCGGAGGGATCACCGACCGTCCACAGCGCACCAGGTCGCTCTCGCCCTGTACGCTCCAGCGCACGCTCCCTGTCCGGCGGTGGACCTTCAACTAACCAACCTTCCAAATTCGTCCATCTCAGAAAATAATCGAATTGGATCGAAACAGCGCAGAGAGGCTGTACGAATATTACCTGAGCCTTTTAATCCGTGTGTGATTCGTTAATATACAGCTCCCCGAATTAACTAATAACTGTTCATATTTGCTGTGTACCACTGGATGTACTGACAACTATCACAGAGTTAACTTGAAATCTTAAAAACCGGAGGATTCTCAGGAAAGCGTTCCTGTTCCAGTCGCTTGTGAGTTACAAACTGAACGTTGAGCCAATTTTATAAAGCTGCGGCAAATCGGACACCTTTTAAATACTTTTCCGTTTTTGTTTTAAGACGAAATAATGAAAGAACCAAGCAAACACGGATTCTGTCACCATGCGTTCAAACATTCATCAGAGCAGAGAAAGACAAACAGGCGAGGAAGAGAGTGGAGGGAAATGATGTGTGATGAAGTAGCCGTGGAACCGGGTCTGACCTCCAGGATGTTGCAGCTACATGAGCCACACTTGAGCCAGCTGACCGCTCGGTGTGAGCGCTCAGGAGGGGATGAAGTGAGTCATGGACGTGACTCACTTCACCTCCTCCTCGCAGGTCGTCAGTTACAAGTCTGTTTGTGTCAAAACGCTCCGACAGAGAGAAGCGACAAGCTGTGAAGCTCCGACGGTTTGTTTTCTTACCTCTCGTTCACCGCAGAAACAAAACCCCAGGCACTGACACTGCTGTCCAACAAGTAGGCGTCCAGCGCCGTGACACCGTGCACACCGTGTAATGACTGCAGTGCTGCTTCACACTGTGTCAGTGTTCCTTATTGGATTAAAACTTATCTCCACTGATACAGATATGCAAATATCTATTTATATGTATTTGTTCTTCTCATCTAATGTCTTCTTTTATCTTTCCCTTTATCATTAAAATAAATGATAAAGATTAAACTACATTTGTAAATAGTGACATTTTTAATTTAGAGAGAAAGAGAGAAACTTTATTAACCCCACAAGGGGGAAATTCAGTGTTTTTCTCACTCTGTTGTTGTTATTAACCACCCCCACGCAGGTCAGAAAAAAACACACATGCACCTTTATACACATGCAACAACACCCTCCGGTTTCCAAGCCAAGTCCTTACGGAGCTCAGAACAGGGGTTCTTTAAAGACCTTTTTTAAACTAGGAATTTATTTAATTTAGTTTTTCCTGAAGTTATAATGCTGTATAATGCTCCCACTCACGTTTCCTAAAGAAGTCTTTCACCTCATGCTTGTTAAATTAACAGCCTGATTTAGTTGAATGCACAAAAAACGTTTGGGGCAGCAGGAAGAGAAGAATCTGATAACAATATACAGAGAAATCCCACAGACGAAACTGTGAATCTGTCATTTCTTACGCTTGAGTTTACAGTGTAGAGCAGATTGTTTCTGTGGCAGCGCTGTCTTTAGGGCTGAGAGTCTAAAAGGCTGTGGTGTGTGTTTGTTTGGTCAGTTTGTCAGGAGGCCGTGTGGGAGGCGTTCAGGATCTTCTTCGACAGGATCCCCGGGACGGCGGAGTACCAGAAATGGGTTCACACGTGTCACCAGGAGTCGCTCTGCATCTCTGACCTCGGCAAAAACTTCAGCAGCTCCGAGGAGCACATGAGCATGATTCACAGGGTAAGAAAACCTCAGCGGGCTCCGAGAGCGTTCTGTGGAAAACAGTGTCAACACCGTGTCAACAGACACACAGTACATTTAGACACGTAACAGAGATGCGAGTCCTCCAGATATGTTCACAAATATATATAACAAATGTGTGATATTACACAAGCTGGGGATGCACCGATCCGACACCGATATCGGCCCGATACTGGCACAAATAGCTGGATCGGTATTGGTGACAAGGGTGCCGATCTGTGCAGTTCAATACTGTACCAACAGTTTCTACGGCTACTTGCAGAATCTGCAAAGTCAGTGTTTCAAGGGGCGGCACAATCAAGCAGCTGGTTAGGAAGTTAATTCCCAGTCTCTTCCTCACAGAGAGGAATTCAGCTTATCAACAATACACGAGTGTCTGATCGGTGCTCTGCATCGGCTGATACCCAAATCCCGGGTACCGGCATCGCTATCGGGACAGAAAAAGTCGGATCGGTGCACCCCGAAATAAAGAGGAAATGTTTATATTAAACATATCTGCAGGACATTCACTTTCTGTCGACATTCTGTTTTCTGCACAGTCCTGTGAACTAAAGCATGATTCACGGTTTTATGTTGAAACAGAGACGCGCCACTCGGTCACATCCTCAACACAACTCCATGACAACTCCGGCTAGAAAGCCAATCGTCTGCTTTTAACAGCCAAAGGGGGAAACGACATAATTTAGCCAATCGCGTGGTTCCACTGACGTAAGGGTCTGTTTTTCTTCTACTGCGCATTCGTGGAAGTGGTGACACATGCGCAGCAGAAGTATAACCGAAAAAACGCTTTTTAAACCTTTTTTCAGCGACTTTGATCAGATTTTGATCAGACTTTGATCAGGCCTGGCTGCCCGGAGGCGTTGCCAAGATGGCGGCCGAGTGGCGTGACTTGCCTAAAAGTACTTTGGTTAAAATTAAGGAGTCGTTGCAATCATGGCTTGGGAAAAGGGGCGTTTGGAATCAGCTGCAAAATGTCCTGAATCTTCTTTTGAAGTACTTTTAAATGACTGGCAGTTCTGGCTGTATATGTTATGATTGATAACTCGGATGATCCTTGTTGTTGATTACTTGTGGAAAATATTTATGAAATTTTGATATCGATGATTTATTCCCATTGTAAATGATTATGTGTTTTATGTGATATGTTTTAATGTGCTTTGTTCGATGTGGGTAAATTTCTATGTCTAGTATCTAAGGTTATTTCTTATTTAACCATTTTAATTATACTTCGTTCTCCACTTTTATTTTAGTGTTTCCGTTCCCTTCAATTCTCTTTTTTTACCCACACAAACACCTACACCTCGGCTGCAAACACCGCCTCTTTTTCCCTGAATGTGTCTGCTCTGTAGACCATTTCCATCAGCGGTGAGTTTTATAAAGTAGCCGAAAAGACTGCAGAGTGACGTCTGTGCTGGTTTGTTCGCCGTTGTTTACCCGGACCGTGCTTTTAAAATATCCACCGTGTCCACGTCTTCTCGTAGATCTCCTACTGTGTTTCTCTGCAAAATGGTTAAATGGGTCGCCACATGTACCGGGGCGGCCCACAAAAGTTAAGTCTATGTGTGGGAAACACTGCATGCAGACCCGATCAGGAGCTTCAGTTCAGACCAAACATCAGAATGAGCAGTAGAAAGATGTGCCTAATAAAGTGACCACTGACTGCTTTATCAAATCTGTCTCCATACGTAGTGAACATTGTTGGGGGTCTGAGCAAATTTGTGCAATTTGGGTGAATTGGCCCTTTAAAGAAAACCCAAAAAGGAAAGTTTTCTTATCTCATAATTTCACACTCATTTTTGAAATTACACTGTGGAGAATTAATGGCTTTTTGTGGCCTGAAGGGATGTAAAGCTCCTCAAGACCGCAGAGACGGCCTCAGCAAAATGTATTTTTAAACCACAACAGGTAATTTAGACATAATTGGTTTTATGCAAACCCAGCTCCTGGGTGTAAAGAAAGACGTGAAGGAATCAGTTAATCAGATGTTCAGTCAGTCGTCAATCTAAAAACAAACAGCAGCGAGAGCAGCAGCAGCAGCAGCAGCAGCAGGCGCTGACACATGACCTCATTATCACAAACAAGATAATCATGTGGCCAATTACTGCCTAAGTGTTAAAATGTGTAGAAGGACACTGTTTGTTAGTGTCTGACATGGCTTGTTTGACACATACGATAAATTATTATTATTTTTTTTGTTTGTTTGTTTGTTTACAGAGGATGAACCAGAGGACAGACGGGAGGACTCCATCACGGTAGGTGTGACAGATAATTGTGTCCTCAGCCTGTCTCTGAGTACGGACAGTACAGATAGTGTGAGCCCATATAAAAAGGCTGTAAGCTCTGACTTGGGCTGAAAGAAAAAAATCTAATTGCGATTTTTCTGCCAGATGTTGCGATTCGATTTGCTTCTTCTTCTTCTTCAGTCTTTGTTTGACGGAAGCAGCGTCAAGCAGCACAGAGCAGGAAGTCGGACACAGAGAATCCGGTCAATTTTCAAAATAAAACACCCTGTGCAGACTCCCGATCGTATATAAACAATAAGCACAGACAAAAAACAAACTATTTAACAACGTAGCTACTAGTAGGGCTGGGCAATATGTCCAAAAAATTTATCACGAATAAAAATTTCATACCATTCGATATCGATAACTATCACGATAAATGTCAAATTATTATTTCTTTCAAATTAAATATCTACAGATTTTTGCTTTTTTGAAGAAATCAGATGGTTGGTTGCGGTTTTAAACTGTTGTTCATGGTCAGAACATGACAAACACTCGCCAAATAATGGATCACTTAACAAATCCTAGCAAGAACATTCAAAACAATTGAGATAAAATCCTTTTTTTTATTAATTAAATTTAATTTAAGTGCTACATTTATTGACGATATATTGAATCTTTGTTATATTGTTATTGAGGAAAATTATATTGCGATAATTATCATTATTGATTTACTGCCCAGCCCTTAGAAAGAAGCACAAAAAATCAAGTCAGAAAAATCAGGCAGGCAAAACGCACTTATTCTGAAAAGCTCCATGTGGACGTAGCCGTGCAAAGAGCGGAGCGAAACTTCGTACATGCAGTCTATGAGCGAAACCGGCTCACAGAGAGCCGTTATCGGTAGTTGAAGCACATAGAATGACAAATCTGATTACTGAGTAGGACCGTAACTGGAGGCGCATGGCGCTCGTGATCGGCGAGCAGATCTGTCGACAACAGAAGGACTTTGTGACTGCATGACGGGCCAGATGCGCTGTATAATTAACCTATATTTTAATCACCCGTCTTCACGATTAGCTGATGTGATTAGCGCTCTTTCAAATTGCAATTTAGATTTGAAAACGATTAATCGTTCAGCCCTGGTTCTGACCGTGCGAGGGTCGTTATCTTTGTTCTCACGGCCAAGATACAGGGATTTTAACTGAACCAGACAAAGTGGAAATCCTTTTTCTATTTAACAAAAGCAAGCAGATTAATCAATTAATTAAACATTTTCTTGTGCCTTTATTTGAGAGATGACAGGAAAGGAGGGGAGAGCGAGAGAAGGGGAATTTCCTGCACCCTCCCTTAGTTTACTTAGTTTTTCTCAAGTCCTGGAAACTTTTTCTTTTTAAACAGGAAGCATATTACATAAGCTTGTGTTAATAAACAGGACAACAAATGTCTTGAAGTTTGTGACTTTCAGCGCTGACAGTTCCTGGGCTGTTGGTATTTAAACTCTGGTTCCCTCGGGTCAAAACGCAGATTACTGAGTTAGCAAAATGTGTTCCTGAGGTCCTGGAAAAGGTCCAGCTGTGGTAACAGGCTAGTAGACATTCTGCAGGAGGTTGTGGGATAGTGAACAGACAGACGCTGCAGGGGGAAGAGCTCTGAAATAGTGCATAATTAACACAATTAGGTAGACAAATAAGGCGCTTTTCAACCAAAAGTACCAGCGACTTTTAAGTCCCCAGGTCTATTTTCAAGGAACTGAAAGGTTCCTTCAGCCCACTGTTGTGTGCGTTTCCACCGTGGTCTAAAGACCTGCGAAGATTTTGCAAATTATTCAGCTAACGTAGGCTGTAGGCCTGGCTGTACACAGCGATGCACAGGCATCATTATATGTAACCACTATCCATGACCAACATTTATAAATGAACATCAGATTTGACTGGAATATAATGAAAAACTACAGGCTGTGTTTGACCATTAAAGCAGCTTTTTTGTGTGAGAGTATAATGAGGAGACACGCGCTAAAGATGGTTACACATTTAATAGTAGCCAAACAAACCTGATAAAGCCATAAAGTTCTTAAAATAACTCCAGCACAGAGAAAGCAACACAAAAATAAAATCGCGACAGTCTGGAAGGTTAGTTTCCAGTGACAAGAGCTGCAGCTCAGCTGTGGGACTCACGTCTGTGTCGCCTGAGCATCGGAGGAACGTGATGTTTAACGAGCTTAATTAGGCCTACCTGCTGTAATCCGCTGTTTGTCCGCTTGTTTTGGAGAGGAGGACACCGACTTCGGCTCTGTGTAAAAACCTCCCGACTTGTGAAAACTTAAAACAACAGGACCCAGTATTTAGCGTAAACACACCGCTGCACGCTGGCTGCTATTTCCAATATATTTAATGCCAACATACCATCTCAGGCGGACATCGGCGAGACTTGTGTGGCTATTTGACTGTTGATTGTGATTTATTGGTTTGCAAACAACGGTGGAAAAGAGAGGAGCCGTTGTAGGAAAAACAGCAGACATGCTCTGTTTAAAGCCAGTAGCCTCTACTCGCCCGTTTAGAATTTCACTGCAAGGTGCTGTCGGAAAGTACTACCCCCTGAGCGGGGACTTTTTGTGGGGTAAAATGAAGACCCCAGAACTACATTTAGACCCTGGTCCCTCCTGTGGAAAAACAGTGAGTTACTCCAAAGGTTCCTAGTTCCGGGGTCAAGTTCTTTTGGTCTGAACAGATTAGGTAAATAACATATCTGACTTTAACAAAGTATACCAAATACCTACATAGTATACGCTGTAATATGAAGTTAGATAGCCTGTCAGACTTTTGTAATTATACTTTTGAAAGTCACTTCTGCCTCTAGTCCTTTTTTCTCACGCTATTTCTGACCATAGTGATTTCACAAACTGAAATGTGACTCTGGAGAGTTGTGGGAACACAGACTGGCTCACAACTGGATCACACGGCTCGGCTCTTTACTCTGTAGTCAGTCACTTAACACTCATGTTCTGTAAAACCCTACAGATTCTTTGACCTCATTCACTGGAGGACATTTAAACATAAATTAAAAGAAGCACACACTCGGCTCACGCTGACTTCTTCAGCATCAAACAGTAAAGACGGTTCACTCAAGTGTGGCTCTTCATAGAAGAGCTGCGACGTTATGAAACATGTATTTAGCTTAATTAAACACATCCATAACTTCAGTGAATACCAAGCCAATGCGGTGTGACGCATTTTGTGAGCATTTCGCTTCTTAATTAAGGCACTGTAGCCAGCAGCGTGTGACGTGCATCAACACATCTGCACCTTTTTTTTTCGTGTGTTGTTTTTGTAAAATCCCACAAACTGGCATCTAGTCGCGACGCTACGTGACGTCGGTGTGTGTTGCACTGACAGGACAGAGTTTCACAAGCAGTGCAGCAGAGAGAAGCGAAGTCATGGAAGAAACACAGTCTCATCATGGCAAAGCTGCAACAATGAGCATTTGAAATACTGGTTCAGTCCAAAAGACATAGGAAATAATTAGGGCTGACCCCGAATAGTCGAAGATTCAATGCTTCGATGGACGGAGCCTGATTCGACTGTCAATCTCACAGCGAAACAAGGATCATGATCATTTTGGTGATATGGGGGTGCTCAACGTCTGATTTTACATAGATCTACCAGTTTTCTGACAATAAGCCTTTTACAAGACACATTTCAATGTTTAATGCTGTAAATAAACCTGTAAAAAGAATAAAACTTTCAATAAACGTTTTTTAAAGTGCGTGAATAAATCCAAAATTGTAACCCTAACCCTGGAGCGTCAGTGCACATGTGTGCAGTGGCAGGAGAGGAACACTTGCAGAAGAGACGGAGCCCCAGCTTCACCGGTGTTGTGCCGAGTTGTCCGCACCTCGCGGGACTTTTTGGCTAATTTATCACCGTTGATGAACCACACAAAGAATATTATATCGTTTTTAAACAGCCGGCTACTTGTGGTTGAATTGAGCTACTCAGTCCGGGTTGGCAGGAGTGGATTTTGAAAGGAGCCCACAGCTGTACACTGTGCACCAGGACTTCCTTTACATATTAAAATAGTAAAAATTCCCTCCTCCCTCCTTGGACTTTGTTCTTCTATAATAAAGCCACACTTATGTCCTCCTCCAGACCGACGACCTCTACAGGTCTTTGTCACGTCAAATCAAGCGTATGTCGTTTTTAGGGATGCTTGATCTGACTTTTTTAGTCCCAATACCAAGTACCGATATGCAGAGTACCGATCCGATACCAGTGTAAAATGAAAAAGATGTATTCTTCACTGTGAGGAATCATTCTTTTACATGTAAGGCAACATCGACTTGCATTAAAACAAAATGTTCAGGTCTACCGGCGTACGGCTGACGCATCGTATAGTATGCACATCACTGAATTGAATAGTCAGGCTAATGATTGCAGCCCCCTTGCAGCTATGTGAGTCAGTTTTGGATCGGTGCATCCCTAATTGTTCCTGTGGTGAGATGACTGATGTTGTCTGCAGCGTTTTGATCCTCTACCAGTGGTTAGCACGACGAAGGGCAAGGTTGATAGTGAGATCGTGGTCAACCAATCAAGCGAAATCCTCAAGATACATACTTGAATAGATATTTATATATTCATAGGATGACACAGTGATATTGAAAAAGACACAGCTCTGTATCTTTTTTTTTTTTCTTTCCAGCCCATGCATGTGTTTCATAAAGTCTGAAATTATTGATATTTTGTTCTTTTTTTGCTTCTTCTGCAGAGTGGTGACACCGAAACAGACGATCCCTGAGATAGCAGGTAGAAAATGTGTAATTATCTGACACCAACACTGTTTTTACATCAATTATGTCATTCCAATGTTAGTATTGAATTCTTATTATCTGCTGCAGTTGGACATGTAAGATGTGTTGAAATGATCGTTTTGTCCATGAACTGTGACATGTTTATTGACTTTTGGGTTTCCTGTAGTTCAGAGGTTGCTCCAACAACGTTTAATTTCTAAACCCGATTAAATCATGATTAAACTTTAGATTATGCTGCACCATATTAAACCTTTCTTTAAACCTCAACCCAGCTCCCGTCTTACTTGCTTCATCCTTCCTTGTCACTTCTTACTTTCACTCCAGTTAGAGTTAAGTTAGAGATTCTTCGCCGAGCCATCATGAACCTCTAGTTTGGCATTTTGGCCGTCGACAAACACTTTTTTTTTTTTGTGTTTAAGTGAGTTGTTTAACTTTAAATGGACCCGGTGCCTTTCTGCGTCCGGACAGATGAATGAATAAACTCTGCAGACAGCTTGACTCACAGTATTCCTGCTCATTCGCTCTGTGATTAAAGTCACTCTGATGTTACGTCAGGTGCAGAGGTTCAGACCGCCGCCCCGACAGCGGCCCCACCGGCTTCCACCACGAGCACCACCGTCCTCCTCAGCCCTGCGAGAGCCTCTCCAAGCCCCGCCCTCGATCCGACCCAGCCAGCAGAGGAGCTCGAGGAGGTATGAACAACCACTTACATTTACATTTTATGTATTTAGTCGACACTGTTATCTACAGTCAAGTCAAAAGGCGACGTCAGCTTGATGAGGAGGCTTTGACAGAGCAGCTCCTGGAAATGTCACACTCAAGAACAAGTACTCCTGAAATTATACATCCGTAGCAGTTAAATTAGCTGTGTACATTTTTATATGAATAGAAATCAGCCATGTATGCATTATGTTCATCTGTCTTCTTCTTTCAAACTAATGCTTATGGCCACATATAATTGAACTTTTGACTGCTGACCAGACATAGGTTTTCATCCACTCACCTTTTCCTGGTTTTCTCAGCTCATCGTTGTCTCTTAGGAGGTCAGAGACCTGTTGCCGTCATGCTGGGAGCATATTTTTGAACTTTATTTTAATTTCTTTCATAGTTTTTGCGTGTTTTAGACCTGTATCTAAAAATCACATACAGTTTCTTTACATGACTTTACATGAGATCCCAACTTCCAGCCACAACAACAGCCTGGTTACATGCTTCAGGTCTTGGCCAATCAGAAGGGGGGGCGCTTAAAGAGACAGGAGCATCTACAGCTTGTTTCAGACAGAGGCTGAAATTAAGGCCTACATGAAGGGCCAATATAAGACAGAAAAGTATATTTATTTGAACTTTGGATCATGCAAAGCTGCCATACACGAGTCACAGAACTACAATACAGGACCGGAAAAGTGGTATAATAATAAGTCTCCTTTAATGTTTTCAGACTGTGAGCTGGAAATTACGCTTGAAAGAGCGGGGGTTGTCTTAAATTCAAGGACAAGACAATGATGTATTCTCAACCTCAGATATTGTTTTTAAAGGATGAGAGTGTCTCCTACAGAGAGTGTTGCACTATGGGTTGTTTCCTCAATTCAGTTTTTGGTGAGTCTTTCAGAGTCAGTCGGCCCCAAAAGTGTTTAACAACACCAGTTCAACACACGAGAGTTTCTGGTTGGGTGACGTAGGAAAAACATTAACTTCTAATCAACATCCGTAGAAATTATCGTGGTCCTGTGGCCACTATCATCATCTCATTAACTTCTCTTTATCATTCTTGAATATCCTTTTAAAGTTTTTAGTATAATGTGTTGAAAAGTGAAATCAGCATCTGGATCCTGATCCGCCTGAATTGAACGTGCCTCTGGTAAAAAGGAAAAAAAAGTGGACCTACATCACACAGCAAACGTTTACAAGTACACTGATAACAAGATTAGAAGCATCAGGATCTGTCGTGGGTTATTGATTGATGCACTTTGTGGCAGAGCTGCACTGATTGGCTTACTGAGAAACAGACTTCTGATTTAGCTTATCTGGCTTCTAGAAAAATTAGCTTTCTTTCTTTGCCATTTTAAAAATTAACCATTTAATTTATCGAGAAAATAACAAGCACATAATCGTTGAGCAGCATGAAAAGAGAAACCTTGTGAGTTTTTAGGAAAAGTAAAAACAAACTCCTCTCTGCACTGCGTTTTCCCAGCAGTGCGTGCTGATCAGAGGCGTTTACCAAACCCTGCGTGGGTGAAGTGCAGTTTATGAAGGAGTCCACACCAAAAACGAGTCCCTTGTTTCATTGGCCGTGGCCGAACTTTCAACCCAATGAACCATCAGAACCAAACTGGACTAAAAGCTTAACCTGCTCCGTGATGGAAGACCTAAAGCAAAGTTTTCAGTTCCAGCCCTCGGCCCCTCTGCTGCATGTCGTCCCCTCTCTTTCATGTCCAAAACAAATAAAGGCTAAAAGCCCCCCTTAAAAACAAACAAACAAAAATAGCACATCGAAGTGAATGGAAACCAGTGGCTGCCTGGAAGTCAGGAGGTGAGTTTAAAAAATGAAAAGCACCATCAGAGTGGTTTTACAAGAAACTTAAACAAAAACAACTTTGCAAAAACCTTGAAAAAGTGCAAGTAAACAAAAAAGCTGCAGAGTTAAAGTAATAGATGTAACTCGACTTCCACCTCAGTGTGTTTTTAAAGATTGATCGTGTGACCTTCCTCACACAGGAAGGGGTCCCTCGCTAACAGCTTTCGAACAGCGAGGACAGTTTTTACCTGCTGCAGGTAACAAGGACTTACGGAACGGCAGCCCAGCTGGTGCTGTTCCTGCTCCAAAGTTCACCCAAGGCTTCGAGCGTGTGTTCCAGCAGCAGATGGTTGCAGCGCTGCATCGAGTCTTTCCAGAGATAATTACTGCTTTCGCCCTGTCTGTGAATGATTGGGTTTGTACTGAAGGAGTTCATTTTAGTTCAGGGTTTGGGGGGGAAAAAAGGTAAAAAGCCGTTCCTGTGCTTTGTCATCGAATTCCTTTAAAGATGTTCCAGATGCAGGTCTGGTGCCATTTTGCCAAGCTGGACTGAAATTACCAGAATAATTGGAGTTTTTTTTGCTGTCACTCATTGTGAAAGAGCAGGTTATTACTCTTTTCACCCCACACATCTCTTCCTTGAGCCAAACTGAATAGTGAATGTTGAATATGTGGCTGACATTTCAATCACGGGTTATTTAGTTTCATGTAATTTAAGTCATCTGCGTGTTCTGGTGTCAGAAGTGGAAATAACATTTACGTAGTTTTGACTGTATTTTAATTTAAGGAGACATTTCTACTTTTCCTCCCATTACATATCACTGTGTAACTATGTCAGTCCACTATGTGATGATTGGAGTGATTTTGCTGGAACATATTTTACACCCACTAGATATTAAATCAAATATCGCTGACCTTGAATTAAAAAAAAAAGAAGTCTTTTCTACCTTCCTTTTGTTCATTTCTTTCCATCTGACTTTTCTTCTTTGCTGTCTATAAAACGATTAAAAGCAGCAGAAGTCATAAAAACATCAGTAAACTGGACGCAGTAAACATACAGTGTATTTATAAAGTTATACTCATGTAGCCGACGCTTTTATCCAAAGCGACTCACAATTAGCTAGTTTTGTCAGAGGACTTAAACACACCAAAGGCATGTGCCTTATCCACTGCCCCATCGCCACCCCGCTGCGATATTTACCAACGTTTCCTGTCTTTGGTTGCTTTTTACCAGAGAATACAAAAGGGACAACAGGCTGCATTCATGCAACCTGCGTTCTCTCCAGCAGCCAGCAGGGGGCGACTCCACCGGCTGCAGAAAGAAAGTGTGATTGTATAGAAGTCTCTGAGAAAATGTTTCTACTTCTCAGCTGATTTATTCCCTCAGTAAACACTTTCCTGATGAGTTTATGGTCTCAGTCGATAGTTTCAAGTCTTCTTCAACACAGCGTGATGTTCATTTAGTAAATTATGGTCCCATTTAGAGGAACAGAGACCAGGAAGCAGGGGAGGCTTTAGGGCGGGGCTGCCTCGTCAGTAAAGATTGCAGCGACTCGTGTCCGCAGGACTGTGTACATTTAACGAGCCGTGAACCTGTTTTTGGGTGCTGTCTGTGTTTAGGTTTTAGAGTTTGACCCGTTCACAGTTTTTCACTTCATGAACGTTGTACTAAAACGCACTCTCAGGAGTTGGCAAGTTAGTTTTAAGCCTGTTTTTCTCTCGCCAAAATTAGCATCACAATTAATATCACAGTTAACTTGAATTGCGGATGTGCCTTTCAAACCAATCTGGCTAACTCAACCCTCTTGTTCAAATATGGTCACTTCTGGTTTAAAAAACAAGATGGCGACGGCCAAAATGCCAAACCAGAGGCCACAAACCAGCGGGTCCTGGTGGCTTAGTCCGACCAAAACCGTTACCTTCTTCTTCTTTCTAGTGTTACCTTGATGCTGACTCATGTTTGTTTTCCTGAAGGACTTGGAGCTTCCTAACGTGGTCCCTGAGAGTCCTGTGGAGCAGATCGTGGAGTTCAGTATCGACCTGGTGGATCCGGGTTACAGAGAGCTGCTGGACGATCCAGACTCCCCTCAGTACATCGACCTGGCTCACCACCTGCAGGACCAGGTGGGACTTCTCTCTTTTTACTTTTGCTCTGTGATCTGGACATGTTTTAGGGTTCATCTATTTTTAATCAAGGTTTTATACACAAACTCTTATTCTGTTGTTTCTGAAGAAAACTACCGACCTGTTTAAATCACTACGGAACGGAAACTAGATCTCAGCTAGTCGACTTCACTGCTGCTTACTTATCCAACTAAAACTCGTGGAAGGCAGCCACCTCCAATTCTGAATCTTCTGGATTTTTTAGTTTAAGAAAGTCTTACACGCATACAAAGTATTAGGTCTTAGGTCACAGTAACTCATCTGGTGGATCGGACCTTCGCTCCCCATGTGCGTCAGTGACCCTGTCGCCAGTTCACCACTTTTCGTTCCTTGGACCACACAAACATGGCGCTGGGTCAGGTTTGGGTCATGTTGAGTCAACGCAGAAGCAGTTGTCACCGGGACGGGCCTCACCCAGCGTGATATGAGTAGGATCAGTACCTTGTGTAGGTCCTAACAGCAGTATCGGCAGTATTTTCTGAGTATTGTCCTCTGTCAGGTCTTCCTGATCCACCATGTCGATCGCTACCCGCCACAGTCCACATGAGTCTCTTCTCTCTGACCTGACAGTTAAGAAGCTTAAACCAGAGGGCCGTTGGGTCAGGACCGGTGAAAGGGAGAAGATTACCCACAGTCCTCTCTTTGTGCCAGGGTTTGCGCCTTCTGTCGAGCTCCTCAAAGCTTACGACTCAGCCGGAGTCATGTTGAGAAATGAACTCCTTCGGTGTTATTTCCTCATTAAAAGACTCTTAAAAAGGCACCGGGATCATTTAGAGTTGCACGCGATTCGCAGCAGGGTGTTACCTGATGGAGCCCTTTAAAGACGATTATGTCATAAGAGTCCAGGTGCTTAACGGGCCCAAAGATAGATATCAACGAGGGTTTCCCATTCATGCAGTCCTTTTTTTATACTGACACGCTGGCGTCCTGCCAGGACATTAACAAGCTCCTGTTTGATGGCTCAGAGTTAATTATATTGGCTTCCGCAAAGCGAGGATGATGATGACGACGACGACGACGACGAGAGGCATCCTGACTGTTAATTCAGGCATTAAAAAGTACTTTCTCTTTTACAGATGCAGCACGTCTTTGACAAACTCCCAGGGTATAAAGCCATCCGTGTGCTGGGAATCAGGTAAGTCCAGAGCATGAAATGGCTTGAGTGAGCAGATGAGAACTGGGAAGCTAAAGTGTAATCAAATCTGCACCGTGGCCACCGCGGCGACGGGACAGTCCACCGAGCTTCGGTAATTTCATTACATTTTAAATGAGCAGATTGTTTGGCATGGACAGCCGTTTGAGCAGATAAGAGGCTGCTTGTTATTGGGATTGAGTCAGAAGCAGCCGCAGGCGAATGTTTCGCGCTGCGACTAACGAGACAGGATAGAAAAGCAGAGATTTCTTTCTTGGTCTGCTGTTCGGGAGAAGCAGAAGGGACGGCAATATGTTTTTTTCTTTATATTCACAATAATAAAAGAAATTGCTGCAATATCCACTAAATAATTATTATTTTGGGGGCTTCACTTGCAACATAAAAGCATGAGTAGTTTTAGCAAACAAAGTCACTACATGGTTCCTAATAAAAAGTTTTAGAGAAACCGCCACCGACCAGCAAAAATGACAAAGTGCTGAGAAATGTTGAGAAATAAAACTAGAAGTCGGCTTTTTTCAAGAGATAATATGGACAGCTACGTTCCGCATCTATATTCAGTGATGATGGTGTTGATGAAGAACATGTTAGGAAATTAGGGATTTACCAGTTCTTCTCAAAAACAAAAGAAAATCACTGAATCTTTTTCCATCACTCAAGAATAATAGTTCCAGGGTTTCAGGTTAAATTGAAGATAAAAAAAAACTGTCAAATCTGATGGATGTGTGATTAAAACTTCTTCCATCCGTCACTCCCTCAAGTCATCTGCAGAGGAAGCATTGCAGCGACGGCACATTTTACTGGTGTCAGTCACTCCTGACACAAACAAGCTCAACATGTTTCTCATAATAGAGGTTTCTAAATGATAAATATAGAAGCGTTTAGACTGATGGCGACACTTCACCTACAAAATGTTTTGAGAGTTTGACGGGCCGGATTCAAAGTTTGCTTAAGACTTCTGCTTATTTAAGGAGAAAGCGTACTGTTTTTTTTTTTGATTACTTGATCACTCTGATGATGAGCTACTGTGTGCCAGAGTATCTAAACAATACAGGTTACTTGAAATGAAATACTTCTGTTTTAAGATTCTGTCTGTGCTCTTCTCGCTGGGTCGGGCGGGCATTTTCAGGTTTTCTTAAATCAGAATTTAAGAGTACGAAAGTCAGGATCTCATTAGGCTGTCAATTAAAATTTGATCTGACGTATCAGAAAGTTTTTAAAAATGTATTTTCTGGTGACCCATTGTTGAGCTAGCCCGCTTCCAGACCTCTGAATCGCTGCCTGCAACAAATAGGTTTGGTGGACTTCATCTCTCGGTGCTGACAAATAGCGACAGAAGAATTACGGATGAGATGGACGCAGATGTGTACAGGTTGTTGCAAGTTGACCGAAATAAATGTTTTTCTTCCATCAACTAGTGGCGGGCATCAAGAACCGGTTCCAAGTTGGAAACGGTACCAAATTTCCAAGAACCGTGGATTTGGATTCTGCTTCTCGGTTCCTAATTTCAGCTCCTGACTGATCTGCAGTGAGCATATTACAGTCCATCAAAGTGTCTCTTATCTGCCAGGATATTTGGTCCATTTGGTGTTATCCCAAGTGGGAAACTTGACTTGCAGTCAGGGCACAAGATAAAACATACAAGCATCAGAATAAACACCACAAATACACACAATACACTGTAAATACATTAAAAACATCAAACAATCTCTAATTATGATGTTACCTGAAACAATTTAGCAGGAAAGGGTTATTGCACAGGGAAGAAAGGAGTGGACCTCTAAATGTACGACCTGAGGGAAGAGTTACAAACTCAGAATGAGGAGGATGGTTTTTGCAATCTGATATAATCCTAATTTATCAAATTTCAAATCAAAACCCAACCGAGGTCGCGCGCCTCTGGAGCAACTAGGGGTTAAGTGTCTTGCTCATTTGTTGAAAGATTATTGTGAGCCAGGTTCAGGTGTGAGGAAGAAGTTTCATAGACTGATGAAGACTTAACACAGCAAGGTTTAGGTTTCCCACGTTATCCATGAGTTGTACTCTGATCTGTGGAGTCAGTAAGTTCTTCTAGACATTCTTGTCAGATTCCCAGAGAACACTGATATCTGCTAGCCTGAGCTACTGTCTCTACGTTATCAGTCTGTCGTCTGATGAAGTGTTCCTATTGCCGCAGATCAAACCACTCAAGAGTTAAAATGAGCTCAGCTCAGCACAGCAGTAAAATGTCACGTACACATTAATTCAGCAGGAATATTAATCCAGAAACGTCAGATATAATAGAGAAACACGTTTTGAATGCAGGACTTGTACTTGTAATGGAGTATTTTGTCACTCTGGTATTAGTAGTAAGATCTGGATACTTCTTCCACTACTAACTTTATTAGTTTGCACTAATGTAACTTGGGTTTTAAAGATTAGATTGTTGGATTTATATCTTGTGTGTTTGATGTCTGTCTTTGTTTTAACATCTTGTTGGATGTTTGAATGTTCTCACTTTTATCCCTTGGATCTAATGTTGCTTGTAGATCCATTTAAAAAATAAAAAATCAAGCATCAGATCAACACAGTCCAGATGAAGCAGACGAACGGAGCTTTTAATTGTTATTATAACATAATTTATAACAAAGGATGTGTTGCTTAATTTGTCACAGACATTTCATATTATAGAGAAATTTTACAGAGTCATTGTTCTGTGTAGAATTTAAAGTGACACATCTCGTCCTCACCCTGTTGGTGTTATTCTTCCTGTTATGGTTTTTGTTTCCAGCTCTTATACCTTCTTTTCTTCTCCCCAATGCAAGCGAGACCCAGGACACTGACGGGTAAATTACACAGAGACTGTTGTACCCCCCCCCCCTATTTGTGCAGGTTCCTGCCAATATGCAGCTTAGCAATTATTTGGATCCACGTCAGATGCAGAAAGGGGATTATTGTACCCAAAACTGTCCAGACAGTTTAACACAAAGTAGAAATTGCGAGAGGACCAAATAGCTGCTGGGATAAGAAGATATTTGCACTGTGAATCTCTTTTCGTGTTAAAGGTTAACACGAGTCGTGTTGCGCTGATTGTTTTCCCAAAGTTTTGTCTTTCCTCTCATTATCAGAGAAGGCAGGTGAGCGGTGAAACAGGAAGACCGTAATTGTCAAGCTGCTCCCCCCGTTAATTTGCCCTCCCCCGTGGTGCCTGGGGCTGTCGCGGCCAATAACACGGACACGATGCCTCAGCGGGAGCACGTCCTCTAATCTTATGAAGGATTTTAAAACTCCTCCTGCTTCTTGTCTGCCAGACTCCAGCACTCCCAAAACAAAGAACCAAAGAACAGAGACACATCTTGCGGAAACCTCTGGGATTAATTACTTTATTTATTTCAATTAAATATCATGACAGATATCAAGAATATGTTTCTGTTGACAGAAAATAGTTTGGACAAAACAGTAGTTTAGACTTATCTTGTTTTTGTTCATTCAATTAGTTTTTTACTGCAGTGCAAACGTGATGAATTAAAATCTGTTGTTAATAATTGTGAGACAGGATTAAATGTGTACAGAAGTTAAAAACACTTTTGATTTAAAGCAGCACTGATCAATATTTTTAAATTAATCATGGGGCAAATGACTACCTCTAATGTAAAAGAGGAACCAGGGCTCGACAATAACGGTGGCCCGATGGCCCGGGGCCAGTAAAAAATGTAACTTCGGGACAGTTGAACTAGCAACTAGCTGGCCCGAACAAGCCAGTGCAAAACATTAGTATTTTAAAAAAAAAATGAAGTAGAAACTCAACATCCTGCAGTTGTTTTGCAGCTCTTGGCGCGCACCGTTGTCCAAACCAGAGTGGTAGTGACGTGACGAATGGCTGTCAAATGTTATTTCTCTAATCTCAATCAAGCGGCAACCTCTGGGTCTGAAAATGAAAACATGCAGACGGAACTTAAACCTGCGTTCTGTCAAACGGCCAGCAGGGGGCGAGTCCGCTGGGTGCAAAAAGAAGTCCGGCCTCATTAGAAATAAAATGTTGTTACTTCTCAGCTGATTTATTCCCTCAGTAAACACTTTCCTGATGAGTTTATGGTCTCAGTCGCTAGTTTCAAGTCTTCTTCAACACAGCATGATGTTCATTTAGTAAATTATGGTCCCATTTAGGGGGAAATAGACGATAATGCAGCGTATGCTTTTGGGCAGGACTACCTTGTGATTGACATGTGTGCTCATTCCCTGCGCTGTGTTTTAATTGGTGAAGTTGTTCAGCAAATAACAAACAAAGAAGCTGCTGTTCTTGCAGTCAGGAAGACGCCATCATGTTTTCAAGTGCACATGTGTGGGACATAGTATTATAGTGTGTGTGTGTGTGTGTGTATGTATGTGTGTGTATATGTGTATATATATATATATACACATAGTATTTTCCTGATTGTAGTATGTAAAGTGCAAGGCTAAAGTCTAATAATCACTCTCCTTTTAGCTCTGTGTTTGGTCTCCACCAGCTCCTGAGGCAAATATCTGCCTCTTTAGCTGCTGAATGCTCCACAATGTTCAGCAGCTAGCCTCTAACTGTGTGTGTCTGCTGTTTGGTGCTGAGCAGGTCGTGTACGATGGGTTTATCAGAGCTTGTTTGATGAAAACAGCTGCCGCTGGAAACAGAACCAGACAGGAACTAAAACTATTAGCTGAAATAAGAATTCCTTAACGCTGCAGAGTTATTGACTTTCTGTGGTTTGACTGTCTGCCACAGTTAATTAGTAGAGCATGGAGGTGAGGACATCATCAAGGAGAAGGAGGGTTTTTAAAACGAGATAAAGAGCTAGGGGAAAAGCCAAGGAGTGCTGCTTTGTACATCAGATAAGAGAAGACTTCTTTGATACCAACGAGTACAGATACAAAGACAAAAGGGAAAGATTAAAACTGAACTTGTATTCAGGAAGGCTGCTCTCCCCTGAAGAATAGTTCAAGGCAAATTTCCTCTCCTTGAAAAGTAAAAAAGGTGGGTTGCACCTACGTGCCTCCGTGAGAGAGAAATAAGGACAAAGAAAAGTTTGACTTAGATGCTTGGAATATTTTCCGGGTCAACACGTCCTCTCTCCAGACTCGTCACATATTGACACTTGGTCAAGGCCCTTTGCCGTCGCTTTTTAACGCCCTGGGTACCTGTTTAGAAGCATTTATACACATTTAAGGCTCCTCGGTCAAGTTAGCAACGCTTAGCAACAACAGATATGCAACGTCCGGTTAGACTTTCAAAATTGCTCACATGCGTTTTAAAAACATTGCCATTTTGAAAACGGCACCTTTATTAAAGTCTTGAAATGTTGCTATTTGGTTAGGTTTAGGCAATAAAACTACTTGGTTAAGGTTAGGAAAAGATCATGGTTTGGGTTAAAATAACCAGTTAACAGGTAAGTTAACTTAAGTCACTTCCTCAACTTACACAATTTATGTAACTCGCGTAACGTAAATTAAAATATTCAATGTTGACTTTTTGTTTTACACGGGACACGAACCCGGGTCTCCTGGTTCAAAGTCCGGGTTCCACCCACCTCCTCCTCCTCACTCACTGTTTTCTGTTAAATATCATACCGTCAAAAACTGACAGTACAGGGCTTCCCCCACTGCATAGCGATCACCAGTGCGTTACAAACTGACACCGATGCGTCCATACGTGAGGAGTCGGGGAGTGAAAACGGGCTGTCCGGGTGACAGCATGATTGGCAAAAGGTGGGGCGCATTTAATAGCAAGAAGTAGGCGTAGACAAATACTACCCTTTAAAGTGACTTACACAAGGCAACAGCACACAGAAGCAAATGCCCAAAACATCAGGAAATATCTCATGAAGAAAGTTTAAAATGGATAAGAAGTTAGTGATAATTCAGGATTTAATTTAGAGAGCACACAAGGTGTGTGCTAACAGATCAGATCCACTCCAGACAAAGAGCTGTCTGAGTTTGGAATAAAGTGATGCGGTGGATGTTTCAGACGCAGAACCAACCACTAGAAACTAATGAAGAAGTGCTTTTGTTTGGCAGACAACAGTTCTCACATAAGCAAAGGAAATTCACATCATTACCATTCTAATCAGAGTCACATCTCAGCAAATCAGTTTATTCTCTCTTGATGATAAAAGCTGTGCAGAATGTTGATGAAGCTTTGATGCGCTCTCTTTTATTACGATATATGGCTACAGATATTCATGCCTGGCATCCTGAATGGGCATCACTTTACTGCAGCACCGCGTGACTTTTCATTACCTGCGTTTTTCACCTGCTGGTTGTTAAACTGTGGTCTTCTCTCTGCAGCTCACTTTAAGACTCAGTATCCCTTTTAATCCACACTTATTAACATTGTCTGGACTTGTGACACTGACAAATTAGGCTTTATTTATTGATTGTCTCTAGCCAAAAGCACAAAATCACCATAACAGTAGGTCTGTATCTGCAGAGAGGGTTGATATAGATCAATACAGTTAGTGTGAAGAATCAGAGCAACCGACTCCGAATCAGAGAGATAATAATATCTCCTTTTCAGGCCTGGAGGAATCTCGGTGCACTACTCCCTCGTCTTTGAGATTAATTCACCTAAAATTAACTCTGAGAATTCAGAGACGGCGACAGGCACCCCGGGGTCGTCATCAGTCGTCAACGCCGGCCTCAGGGAAATCGTGACCAAGGCTTTACGCGAGGACGCCTCGCTGCCAATCGATCTGGACTCACTGAACTTCGAACCAGGTAAAGTGCTAAATCTCACTCATCAATACTAAATGTAAAATACAGTAAAGGAAATGGGTTCGCCTCTGAAACGGCTCACTATAGCAAGCTGGTGGGAAATGGTTCATTTGTTTTATCCCACTCATGTATCTCAAGTATAAAAATGCGTTGTCCTACTTTTTGACAGCGGCAAACCGCCTACCAGCACTGACATCGACCTCTTCAGTAGAAGTAGTGATTGAGGTAAGAGGTTTTCTAATTAATCTAGGAGAGGAGGATATTTAGATATACAGCAGTTTGTTTATTTTGCAGTAGTTGTCATTATAGAGAATAATAATTAAGAAAATATTATGTGAATGTAGCCTGTGGTATAATAATCCAGTAATTTACTTTTGACTCCTAAGGGGCAGGGAGCTGTCTAAACAAACCCAGAGAAATGCAGCCTCATATATTATTACCCTATAAAGTGTTTATGGCTAACAAATTAGCAAACAACTGCCTCAGTTCAATTTAATTCAATTCGAGACCTTTATTTGTCCCTAAGGTGCAATTGTTTGTGCTGCAGTAGCAATAAAATTAGATAAAACACAACCGCAATATAGGGTGAGACATACGGGCATAAGAATAAGAACATAAAAAAACATGTAAAACAATAAAACGTTCAATGTGCCATATATGCAGATCTTTCCTATTCTTCGTAGAGTTGAGCAGAGAAATAGCACAAGCGCTTACACAACCAGCAGACACCGAGCAACATGATCATCTCACTGGAGTGGTGTGTCCACCTGATGAGTGGAAATCTAATATACTTTCTCCTTTTAAAGAGGTCATATTCTGCTTTTTGTCTTTTCCCTTTCCATTATTGAGTTATATACCTTTTTTGTGCATGTAACAGGTTTGCAAAGTGAAAAAGCCCAAAGTCCAGCCCAAAGGGAGTTCCCATCTCCCACAGAAAACTCTGCTCTGAACTGGCTGAAAGTAGTCCAGCCGCTTCCTGAAAATGAAACCATGTAAACCTGTTCTGGAACAACCCCAAAATAAAATGCTGAACCTGAAAATGAGTATAAAATGACCACTTTAAGCTCCACTTTCTCCACCAGCTAACTTTGCCCGTCTGACATTTGATGCTGGGCAAAGTGGGTTTTAATCACAGCTTGTTTTGTTTCGAGTAAACATCTGCTTTGGTTTTTTATGGACGGGGATGGTGAGAGTCTAAAGCACTTAACCATACTGTCTATGTGCAGCCTAAGACGTCAAGCAAGTTTTATTTATACATCACAATTCTGCCCCAATGGACTTTAAAATCTGTGTGCAGCACACGCCACTCTTTTTCCTTAGACCCTTAGAGTTTTCAATCAAAAGCTGGATACTCAGCGGGTAGTATAACAACAGGCGCCAAACAAAGCAAGACAAGATTAAGGTAAAGTTAAAACAATATTCTAAATACACAAAAAAAGCAGATAAAAGGAATAAAAACATGATATCATCTTGTTTTAAATGTGTTCTGTAAAACCTGAAAAAACAACGAGCTCAAATAATACTATAAAACGTAGAGCTGCAGATTTGTCGTTTATTCTCAGTGGGATTAACCCCACAAAGTGTCCCTTATGTCCCACGTTACATAGAAGCATTTAATTTCATGTACAACAAACAGTGAAAGAATGGTAATGTGTTATTTTACAAGTACTATATTTTCCTTATAATTTCCCAGTAAGTTTTTTGGAAGGAACAATGCAGGTTGTTGTTTGGTTGTAGTTACAGGTAAAATAGAGACAATGTTCTGCGAGTGTTTATAAGCAAATGTTGAAAAAACTTCTAAAATATACTGAACAAATATGTATTTAAAATTTAAGTTAATGTGATAAAATTTTTGGAATCCATCCCATCCATAAATTGTATGCTTGCTTGCAGACAGATTTGACATTTTGGAATATTCACTTGACCTGTTGTGCACTGAATAAATGAATATTGGTTATGTGAGCAATCAATTGGACCTAATAAATTGTAAGTGTACCAATTCCTTCATAAAATATATATATATATATATATATATAGTTAGAAAAAAAAAACATTGGCTCATTTTAACACTTTTGCACCCTCTGGACACCTTTTGTGGCAAAAGTGTACACGCACAAAAAACTGCTATAAAGTCCTCATACATCCATTTTTATTTGTGCTTTTTTTTTCATAAATCAATTAAACAACTTCTCCCCTGCTCAAAATCACCAAACATTTAATAATTTTCAGGATTTTAACCCTTTAAATGCCAGTTTATTTATTTTAATTATTGCATTATTTATTGCAAAAAAACCTACAAAAATTTCATTATTTAAATAAATAGTAGGGGGATGGGACTTTGGTGATGATTAGAGTCTTCAATGCGTCAAAGATTACCAACAAAATTTATTAGATTGCATTAGTATTTTTTATGTAGTGTCAAATACTCCCTCTGGACACCTGTACAATGTACATGCACAAAAAACTATAAAATCCTTACACATCAATATTTTTTCTGCTTTTTTTTCATAATTCACTTAAGAAATTGTAACCAAACAAATGGACCCATAAAATAAAGTGATAATGATTTAAATATATCCCATATATAAGTTGAGGTTTTGGAATACTCAACGTAACATAACATCAAATGCAATGTTACTTACATTTGCACATGAAAAATTGAAACTTTTTTTTTTTTTTTTTTTTGCATTAATCATGTCATACATCCATCCGTCCGCAGCCCAGTGAGCCTGATTCACACAACGAGTTTGAAGTTTTCACTGATGAGCCTGAAGTCGATAAACCCCGGCTGGTGGTTCCCCTCACGCCCATGGAGAAGGAAAATGCCCTTGTGACCCTGCTAGATCCCACGGCTATCCCAGATGATGAGATGACGGCGGTGACTGGTGGGATGTCGGAAAGCAGCGATCACTCCCCGGCCTCAAAGGATATGACTGATGAGTCAGAGGCAATTTATGTGAGTGAGCCCGAACCATCAAATGAAGAAGGGGAGGAAGAAGAATTGCTTATCATTACACATGAGATTAAAACCATTCATCACGACGAAACTGGTGAACTTGTGAGAGACTACACTCCGACCACTCTTGCGATTCTAGAGCAGGAGACAGATGCTCCATATGGCAGTCTGTCTCCTAACCAGATATCAGAGGAAGACCTGACCCCTGTTGAGGAGGACGGTGGGAATCCAATCATTGATGTCGTTACCCCCACCAGACAGATTGTATTAACTACTGCCCCTGCTGGAGAGGAGCTGTCTGATTTGGGACTCCCAATCACAACACTTTCAGGCATCACAGGCCAACCGCCCACTGAGCAAATAGTGAACCTTGAAGAAGACGAAGAAGTTAATGCCCTTCCGGATGAGGAAGGAGCTGATCTGGGTGTCCTTGAACCTCACGACCTCGTTGAGGTTTTGAAACCAGAGGTGCAAGATGTTTCAGATTTGGAAACTGAAGTTGAATATTTGGAACCAGAGCGAGAGTTAGTGGTGGAACCCGATGAAGAAGTGCTCGGGGTTTTGCAGCCAACACCTGAACAATTTGAAGTTACTGAAACATGGGAATGGAATTATGGAAAAGATCCTGATATAGAAGAAGTTTCAGAGCCAGAGGAAGAAGTAGAGGAAGTTTCAGAGCCAGAGGAAGAAGTAGAGGAAGTTTCAGAGCCAGAGGAAGTTTCAGAGCCAGAGGAAGAAGTAGAGGAAGTTTCAGAGCCAGAGGAAGTTTCAGAGCCAGAGGAAGAAGTAGAGGAAGTTTCAGAGCCAGAGGAAGAAGTAGAGGAAGTTTCAGAGCCAGAGGAAGAAGTAGAGGACGTTTCAGAGCCAGAGGAAGAAGTAGAGGAAGTTTCAGAGCCAGAGGAAGAGTCAGTGGTAGAAAATCAAGAAGAGGTGGTAGCTTCAGAACCAGAAGAAATAGAGGGAAAGGAGCTTGACAAAGTTTCAGAACCAGTTGAGGTTTTAGAGACAAAAGGATCCAAACCAGAGGAAGAACCGGACGATAGTGCAGTTGAGCTTTTTAAAGAAGAAGGCTTGGAAGAGGGAGTAGATGTTTTGCAACTAGAAAAGGAAATTCCAGGAGAGGTAATAGAGGAAGGTCTGTTTGAGGTGACATATCCTGTTCCACAACCTGAGAAAGATGAAGAGGTTTCAGAAGAAGCAGAGGAAGAGTCAGAACTCGGTAGGGATGTAGATGAGTTTACGGAACAAGAAGACGAGATGGTTGGTCCTGGAAGATCAGAGGAAATAGTTCCTGAAGTCTCAGAGGAAACAGCACCTGAAGTTCCAGAGGAAAGAGTACCTGAAGTTTCCGAGGAAACGGTACCTGAAGTTCCTGAGAAAACAGTACCTGAAGTTCCTGAACTGGAAGCAGAGGTAGTGGAGAAGGAAGCAGTTGATGTGAAACCTGTAGAAGAGGAGGTCACTGAGGTTCCAGAACTAGAGGATGAGGTTGTAGAATCACAGGAGGAAGTGGTGGAGATTTCCAAAGTAGAAGAAGATGTTGTTGAAACTCCAGAGCCAGGTGAAGGTGTGGTTGACGTATTAGAACCAGCACCTGAACCAGAATCAGGGCCAGAACAGGAAGGGCATGTAACTAAAGTGACAGAACCAGAAGATGGGGTAGTTAAGGCTGCAGAATCAGAGGAGGAACCAGACAAGGTTTCAGAACCAAGTGAAGAAGTGGTAGAAGTTGTAGAGATAGCGCCACAACCAGGGAAAGATGTAGCAGAAGTACCAGATGTACTACAACCAGAGGAGGATGTACAATTAGTGGAAGACATGGTTGCAGTTCCAGTACTGGAGAAAGAACCTATGGACATTCTGGAACCGCAACCTCCACCAGAAGCTGGAAAAGAGGGAGCTGATGTTTTTGATGAAAAACAAGAGGAGGTAGTTGAGAATCCAGTGCCAGCATCAGAACCAGTTGAAGGCGCAGATCATGTTTTGCCACCAGCAGAAGACTTACCCGGGGTTTCCGAACCAGAATCGGAAGAGGAAGTAGTAGTTGACGTCCCAGAACCAGAGGAGCCGCCAGCCGAATCAATTAAAATCCTTCGCCCCTTGGACGGCAGGGGAGATCTTCACTTTGGAGAGGATTCTGTTGAAGATAACGAGTTCCTTCCACCGGTCAGACCGGACTATCACCGGCCAAATGAGGAAGATAACTTATCCAACATACCAATAGACATCCAACCTTCTGAAGAAGATGTAGGCGAACCCGACCACGAATATACCATCATTGATGACTTTTACATTGAGGAGGAGGTTGATGGTGTAGACGCACAAGTGGAGAGTGACACTGGTGCCGTCAAGAGCTCAGAAACATCAAAGGGTGCTCTGCCATTTGAAACAACCTCTGATATTGCAGGTGAGGAACAGACATTAGTTGCTATGCGGAGCATGAAATGTGTGATTAAAGGAAGTTAATTATGTTAATAGAGTTGTTCATTTAAATTACAGCATAATTAAAAATCCTTTGACAAATTAATATTAGATTTTTAGGGCTGTGCGCCTGCTGAAACGTGATCTCCCTTGTTTATTTGAAATACAGCAAACACAAGCCATTTGACTCTTCGTTTCTTGTTCAGTACGAAATATATTACACAGCGATACACACTGTGCCGTTGATTATTTTTTG
The DNA here is from genome assembly GCF_021292245.1 of Micropterus dolomieu. Lineage (NCBI taxonomy): Eukaryota > Metazoa > Chordata > Actinopteri > Centrarchiformes > Centrarchidae > Micropterus > Micropterus dolomieu. Next base: position 26,556,646 of record NC_060159.1, on the reverse strand, counting down.
ATTATCAGAGTGGATTTCTCGGATCACTTCAGATACTGTAAGAAATAATATTTTGGATCAGCGCAGAAGTGGGGAATTCAAACTGAAAATTCAGCATAAAGCAATTTAAATGTATAATATACACTTCACTCAGCAGGCACATTTTTGTAATTTGTGGAAATCCTTTGTGAGCGCTCTTGACTTAATTCAGCCTTTTTGCCCGACATTTCAAAGAGGTGACGGCTCCAGACAGGCACGACACATCAGAGGACTCTGAAGTCATAGAGGACTTGCCGGAGGAGACACAGGAAAGAGACATCAGTGTAACAGCAGCACCGGATTCAGACTTCTTCCCTACACCTCCGGCTACTTCTACGGATGCGTTTGAAGTGTCCTCACCCGGCCTAACTATAGACTCTGGACTCTTTGAGGTAGCGGAGCAATCTGTAATCCCCTCCGCTCCCGAGTCTTCAGAGGATGATAGCACAGAGCCAGAGGCAGAGTCGGAGCAAAGTGAGCCAGCTGTTGTCATTATCGATGAAGACTTGGAAGAGGCAGTGCAGAAAGGAGGCGAAAGCCAAACCAACCCACCGACAGCTGCTGAAGACGCCGTTGACGAGGCTGTGAAGGACCTGGCGGTGGAGTTGGATCAAACGGACGTAACGGCCACAGAGGCAAACGAGCTGCCGGACGAGGCGAGTGGTTCCCTACCTGTGGCTGAGGAACGCACAACTGTCGGCGTCACCGCCCCGCCTCCGGTGAGATACCTGACCACACCTTCCATGACCACGGCCACCCAGGGCAGGGAGCTGGTGGTGTTCTTCAGCCTGCGCGTCACCAACTTGAACTTCTCCGAGGACCTCTTCAACAAGACGTCTTCCGAGTACAGATCCCTGGAGAACACCTTCTTAGACGTGGTGAGTAGGACAACATAAAGCTCGAGCACAGTGATTTTTAATAACTGAGGTAAAACATTTCTAGAACTTCAAATAAAAGAGCAGTTTTTGGTGAAACATTTAGATAATCTAACCTTTTAAAAGTAATCAGTATTTTAAGGAGAGACAAAAACATTGTTTTTTTCATGGTCAATTTTGAGATTTTGGGCTACTCTACTTCCTTAACATGTCGTTCATTACATACTGCCTCATTTGCTGTTGGGGCAACTGTTTTATTTACATATGCATGGTTCGAATTACGGGGGGATTGGTGGGGTCTGACCCCCCCCCAGTTAAGGCTTGGACCCCCCCCAAAGGGGCAAAAACAACAGTTCAGGGGGGGTTTCTTACCTGTAATTGTAAATATTACAATATATTTCCATACTCATGTCTTACATTTATATTTAAGAATGTAGAAAAATACAATTTCCAACACCCCTAAAATGGACTGTACCATTTCCCAACATTGACATTAGTTGAACATCTTGTCCGTCTGCATCACTCGCAGCTGCTCCGCTGCAGGTTAATGTCAGTAGTGAGCTATCCAGCTGCTTTAATACGCTTAACTGTCCTACCTTCAGAGTGTCGTAATTATCATTTATTTTGCTTTAAATGAGCTGAGAGCCCACCCTGTCATTTCATTATCACCATGTAATTTAAAATTTTATGTAATTGTCAGCCGACACTGGCGCTTGGGTATGAGCAGTGAAATTGGGGATTGGTTATTGTAGAGTTTTCTTTATGACCTGGAAAAAAGTTGACCCCCCCGGTTGTCACTGTATAATTGGCACCCTGTACATCTGAATCACAGATTGAACCCTCTTATACACTATTATAAACTACAATCTACTCTGAGCTGCTGTTTCACTTAGCTCTGATGCTGACGTGCTCTCAGTCACCCTATGATGATATCTCTGATAAATATACTTTCAAAGCAAAATCTTTTTTAAACGCAAATTAGTTTTCTAACCTCAGTCTTGTGACACAAGTCCTGTAGTAAAGCTTCTGCCAATTAAACCTAGTTGGGTGTGTGACCTACCCCTTTGAATTTCATTAAGAGTGAAACAGAACTTTTTTGTTTAATTAATGAACATGAGCAGCTTGCCTGTTCACTTACAGCTTTGTTTTCATTCTGAAAGAGTTCTGCAGGAGCCCTCGGAGTCAGACCTGCGGCTCGTTGTGCCGTGAATGAATATGTTTTGATTTGTTTTTACATGAATAGAAGTGAGAATAATTTCAAGCTCAGGCAGGTACAATGCAGCCTTCATTTTACTATAAACAATGACTCGGCTTAATTAATGAGGCAGAGAGAAGGTGCTCTGGGAATGCAGCCGTAAATGGAAGCTGACACATTTGCTCAGTGAGAGAAATACTAAGATGGTTGCAGCGTTAAAAAGGCCACTAAACAAAATTGGAAAATGGCAACACAGTTTCCTAAAACCCGAGCTGAGGTCCAAGGTTTTCAGTTTACTGTGAAAAGATGCAAATCCTCACCGCTGACACGGTGGGACCAGCGAGTGTTTTGTGGCACTCGGGTTGGCAGCATCGCTCAGTTGGTCCGGCCTGAAAGGTCTCAACAACTATTTATTACCACGAAATTTGTTACACACAATTAAAATACCTTTTTTGATGATAACTTTTCCTCTTGCAGGTCAATATTTCAGTTTGTCCAATACTTTGGTTGGTTGACCAAATACCTGCAAAGCTAAAGACATTCCCATCAGCCTCAGCTGTACTTAGTGTTTAGGTGCCGCCGCATCTCAAGCTGGCACCGGAAAATACCACCGGTAGCCGCCGATGCCACAATTTGAGCCAGCCCCTGCAGGGGAGAGCAACATCACCGGGCTCAGCAGCCTCTGTGGACTTAATGTTAGCTAATTGCAGAGGAGAAGAGACAGAAGAGGACGCTGACGGAGGAAGCTAAGAAGAGAAAAAGACGGTGACCAAGCAAGAAGCTGCTGGACGTTGGCGAGAGCTTCGTGACGTAAAATGCTTTCTTTCTGTTGGACTATTATAGCTTAGCTGTTAGCAAAGTTGGCGACTTGCTAGTGTTTGAGTGCAATGTACTCATCACAAATGCACGAGTGCAGCTGTGACAGCGGGGAACTACACTCTGAAACGGCAGAGGAGCCAAAAAAACCCATCTTACAGAATGTTGCTGTAATATGAGACGGTGTAGATCTGTTGAAACTGCACTTGAACATTGTTTTTTATTTTTAGCATGCAGAAAGGTTTAAATATGCTTCGGTACTGGGTTTTTCAGCAATAAATTCGCTATAACTTTCTTTAAAGAACCAACTTTTCATACTGTAAATTGTGGCGCTGGAGATTCTGGTATCCTGGACAGAGTCCTGCTTATAGATCTGCATTTCAGCATCAGCACATTTGAAGTAAACGGCTCTTTATCTTAATTTGTACTGATTGTTGCCTCTACATTTTTTGCCCACTTACAGCCTGAATGCAGGATAAATGTGTGGATTAATCAAGGTTACACGAGTGCACGTGTTCCGATTGATTTTTATTTAGTCCGACTTCTTTCACTGCTATAATCACGTTTAAAACGTGTGCTGAGGCTCAGGAGAACACAATTTATTTATTTTTTATTGAGTAAAGGTATGCTGCTGACCGTGCACGAGCTCGCTCTGCCTCTTCAATATTTCCACCTGGGAGCTTTCAAATATTGGCCACTGGGAACGTCCCAGTACGTATGGTTTCTGACGAATCATAGGTAGATTGGATTGGAATACAAATCCACAACAGAGAAAATGATTCAAAGCAGTCAGCAGAAACAAAGCAAATAGATTTGTAGAAGGATAATATACTGGGTAACAATAATAATCTTTTTGTTCTCATAATTCTTTCTTTTTCGCAAAAAATGCAGTGAAAAACTGCCGGACAAAAACTCACCAAAGTTGGCAGGTGGGTTGCAAATTCCACCCAATAGTGTATACATATATATAATATACAATAATATGGCACTCATTGACCTCATTGTGGCGCTATAACAATCAACTACATTTTTCAAGTAAAATACTTTTGAAGCTAAATAATTCACAATACACCCAAAACCAGCAGAATGATGTGTGATTTTCCCCCCAGAATTTCATCACCAACATTTTGACTGTCTAAAGAATTGATAATAAAATCATTTATCTGTCATATCAGCCTAAGACATGTGATTCCATTGCCTCAACTTGATCTTGAACTTGAACTTGATCTTGCCTCAAGGTGAATAGAAACCAACTCTCACCTGTAAGCCACCTACTCTTTGGATCAGAAGGTTCAGGGCTTAAATCCACAGTTGACCAAAATCCAATTGCCAAGTATGGATATTTTATCCGTGTGGACGCTTTGGGCTCCATTAAGAAGAATATTTTATTTGTACAGCTTTTTTGTTCTTTTTTTTTTTAATGGAAGTAAAACAAAGCTTCTCATTTGACGCCCAAACACAATCAGTCATCTCCCTTATAAAGGTAGGAATCTGTATTTTGATTATGTCGAGAACCATTCATCCAAACGACCTCAAACGTGGCGGATGTTTGGTTATGTAAATGTAAATTTGTATTTGTGTAGCGCCTTTCTAGTCTTTTCGACCACTCAGAGCGCTTTTACACTCCCATCTGCATTCACCGTTCACACACATTCATACACTGGTGGAACAGCCACCGGGGGCAATTCGGGGTTCAATCTTGCCCAAGGACAGTTCGACATGCAGCCTGGAGGAGCCGGGGATTGAGGTTGCCCGCTCTACCTCCTGAGCCACAGTACAGCACGAGCCGCTCCGCTCTGCAACAGCGAGGGCGGGGCTTATATGCTCCGACGTGGTTTGATATATGTTAGAAATATGCTGAAACGGAGTTGTTGGAGTTTTATGAAGTTCTAAGGAAGCACTTTGCAGGTATTTGGTCACAAATCAAAATGTTGGCACAAGAAGAAAAGTGATTTAAAAAAAAAATAAAAAGGTATTAAAATTCAACCTGAGGGGAAATGTGAATGTGTGCGACAAATTTCATGGCATGCTATCCAATAGTTGTTGAGATATTTGAGTTTGGACCATCGCTGCCATCCCTACTGCCACCATCATTGGTCACACCACCTCAGCTGTGAGGATTTCCATCTTTTCTTTCTACATTGTGACACTAAACTGAAAACCATTGGTCAACCTCAACTTGGGCTTTAGGAAACTGTGTCGGCATTTTCCCATTTTATGTACATTTTATACACTAAATAATTAATCAAGTAATTAAGAAATGAATCGCTAATGAAAATAATTAGTTACTTGCAGACCTATTTAATCTCCTGTGTTCATGTTTTTTAAATTGTGGATATCTGATTCTTAAATGGGGAAACTCTGTAAAATCTAGCTGAGCGCAGAGGGTTTTAAAAAAGAAAAGATTCTCACCGCTGCCTCTCTGATCCAAATGATTGATCCAAATCGAATTGCTGCCCGGCTGCTAACTGAAGGGATTTACACACTTGTTAGGGAGGTCTGCCAATCAGAGCTACATTAAAATGACAATAACAGGCGCTAATAAACAGGTTAAGTTAATAGGAGTATTTAAGGTGATTAAAGTTGTATTGAGACATTATTTAATTTAAGATATTGACCAAAGGAAGCTTATTTCTTTCTTTAGACTTAGCCAAACCCAATCAAATATCTTCTATCTGAATTCCAGAGAGGTTAAATAGATTTTAGGTGGCCTTTTTAACGCTGCAACCATCTTAGTATTTCTCTCACTGAGCAAATGCACAAGAAGTGTCAGCTTCCATTTACGGCTGCATTCCCAGAGCGCCTTCTCGCTGCTTCATTAATTAAGCCGAGTCATTGTTTATAGTAAAATGAAGGCTGCATTGTACCTGCCTGAGCTTGAAATTATTCTCACTTCTATTCATGTAAAAACAAATCAAAACATATTCATTCACTGCACAACGAGCTGCAGGTGTGACCAGCCCATGCTGGGGAGGGCTGTAAATGTTGTAAAGGACATTTTAGAAAAATGCTAAACAAATAAAGTTATTATTACTACTGTTACTAACTTATCCCTAACAAAATGTTATGCTTTGTTTCTGCTGACTGCTTTGAATCATTTTCTCTGTTGTGGATTTGTATTCCAATCCAATCTACCTATGATTCGTCAGAAACCATACGTACTGGGACGTTCCCAGTGGCCAATATTTGAAAGCTCCCAGGTGGAAATATTGAAGAGGCAGAGCGAGCTCGTGCACGGTCAGCAGCATACCTTTACTCAATAAAAAATAAATAAATTGTGTTCTCCTGAGCCTCAGCACACGTTTTAAACGTGATTATAGCAGTGAAAGAAGTCGGACTAAATAAAAATCAGTCGGAACACGTGCACTCGTGTAACCTTGATTAATCCACACATTTATCCTGCATTCAGGCTGTAAGTGGGCAAAAAATGTAGAGGCAACAATCGGTACAAATTAAGATAAAGAGCCGTTTACTTCAAATGTGCTGATGCTGAAATGCAGATCTATAAGCAGGACTCTGTCCAGGATACCAGAATCTCCAGCGCCACAATTTACAGTATGAAAAGTTGGTTCTTTAAAGAAAGTTATAGCGAATTTATTGCCAAAATGCATGATAAATAAAAAACTAAACTCGCCAGCTCTAGCAGCCAAACATCAAGCACTTGCTTGACAACAACAGACAGAAATAAGGCTTGCCGTCTGTTCAGCTGCCTTTTATTTCACAAAGCTCTCACCAACGTCTTTCTCCGTTAACGTCCTCTTCTGTCGCCGCTCTCCATCAGCAGCAGCATCATTTTTGAAACCTTGTAGGCGAGCTACCGACGCAGGAGCACTTACAGTGATGTTACTGATGTCTGAGTGTGTCATCTCTAAGTTTGCTAACATTAACTCCAGATTTATAGTAGGGCTGAACGATTTGGGGAAAAACTATAATTGCGTTTTTTCTGCCAAATATTGTGATTAAGATTCGATTTGCGATTTTCTTTTTATTGAAGTTCAGTGTTCCCCGCCAGTCTATTTTTGACTGAAGCCACGTCAAGCAGCACAGAACGGATAAACTAGGCAGGAAGTCAGACAGAACGGCATTGAGAATCCGGTCAACTTTCAAAATAAAACACCCTTTGCAGATTACCGATCGTACATCAACAATAAACAGAGTTACAACATACCCCGATAGCAGGGTAGGTTACAACAATCACACAAAAGATTCAAAAATAGATGCCACACTATATGATAGGCTTCCAAAACAAAGAACAATGTTTTACTCTTGCTGTAACGGACTTTGTCTGATGACTCTGTCCAGTATGTGTACGTAAATTTATTATTTGAATAAACTATAAATAAAAAGTATACTTAATAAATACTACTACAATGTACCTAGTAAAAGAACATCTCTGTACATCTTTAGGTCTAACTAAAAAGAGGTGTATGTGTGTATATTCTTATTCAGAGTCGCAGTCGGTGCTTGAAGTGGGCCGGTATTCACTTTTTTCTTGGACACAGGCACTTCTCACAAGCTGCCCATTCGCTTTTCTACCCTCTCCACCGGCGGAGACGGAGTATGGAAAAGGTCGAGTGACGATACATACGCCAACATGTGTACAACATGTGAATGGGGAGTACTGGTCACAGTGCTGACAAATGAATGCTGGTAACCCTGGAGTGCAGGTTTGGTGGATACAGACTGCAAAGGGCAATCTGGACAATATTAAAAAGAAAGTCCCTAGTTTTATGTATCGTGGATGGTTGTAACACTTTTTTTTTAAGAAGTGTAACAACCCACCCCACCCCTGTCAGCCAATGTTTAGCTAGCTGGATTACCATAGTGGTTTGAAATTAGAAAGGGAAAAAATGCATCACATGTTGCCTGAGAAACTACATTTCAATCTAATATAAGCCAAACAATTTTATCTGCAATAGTATAGATACTAAACAAAAAATAGACTTGGTCAAAAAATTTACTTTCTTACCTCCAAAATCAGTTTTTTCTCTCTATATTCTGAATAAGCCTGTTTCCAGACTTGATAACCACCAGGCCTGATCTGGGAGGAAGCAGCTAAATACTGAAATGATCACCAAACTCCTATCTTATCTCTATTTGGTGGAATTGGTGTTGTTACAACTCTCCCCATGTTACAACCATACCCGGTCTCCCCTAACCTTCTATTTAAGTTTCAGTCAGTCAGTGCGTTCGTTATGTAACCACAAGCTCCCCCGAGGGGTCGTTACAGAATGAAATCCCCCTGTCAATCACTGTGACTGTGCGGACAATTACATCTCTTGAATTAAACGGTGTAAACTTATAGCCCTGTTTGCGACTGAGCTAATGAGCTTGAGAAATGACAATTAGAGTGGTAATTAGCTCGGATAATAATCATTGAAGACGGGTAGTACACGGCCAAAGAGCTCAGCTACGTTGACTGGCAGTTACAGCTCTGAATAGACGCTACGTCTTCCAGCTTCTAGCACCTCACTTTTTCAGGGTTGCCATTAGGGTTGGGGACCAAAACCTGGTACTAATATAGATCCAGTTCCTATATGAACGGTACCTACGGGACCGAATTAGAACGAAACTTTCGGTACCATTTAAATGCGTCCGAAACGTACGTAAGAAGCATCATTACCATTCGACGCCGTACCAAATGTAGCGTCCCTCAATGAAAGGCTACGAGACGACAGCCAGTTTGGCTCTGTCTTAGGGCTGGACAATAAAATAACAATAATTATCGCAATATAATTTTTTTTCAATAACAATATAACAAATGTTCAATAAATGAATCACACAAATTAGGACTGAATTTTTATTAACATGTTTATTTTGTTGAGGAAAAAGGACAGTTCTTAATTTTACTCGTGCATCTTTGTTGAAAAAGATTTTATCATAATTGTTTTGAATGTTCTCCCTCAGATTTGTGTTTCCACTGTTTGGAATCAAATGTTTGTCATGTTCTGACCATAAAGAAGAGTTTAAACCACAATTAACCTTTCTTCAACTTTCACTGAGGACCAAAAATCAGCCTTTAAACTCAAAAGAAATACCAATTTGATACTTATTGTGATGATTATCGATATCGAAAGATATGAAAATTTTTATCGTGATAACATTTATCGTCCAGCCCTACTCTCTCTTTATTAATGCTGCAACAATACGGGCTCCTGTGAGCCGCAGCCTACGCTAGCTTAGCTCGGACAGATGATTGACAGGCTTCTACACACATCACACATTCACTGACCTCCTGTAAAACTCTGTAAATACAATAAACAGCCCTTTCTGCCTTTTAGCCAAATACTCAAATAATCATAACGGTGAAGTTTAAATAAAAATAACAACTCAAAATTGAATAGTACTGGAACTGTTGGTGTTAAATTACTGAAGTTGGGTTATGTAGTTAAGGTTTTATATATTGTGAATTTGTTTTGTATTTATTTATATTTATGGACACTTTGAACAGTTTTTTTTTGTGTCTGTGTGTGTTTTTAATTATCATTTCAGGCACCGGAGGCGTTTTAAAAGTATTGATTTGGCACTGGAATCGGACAAAACCCAAACGATACCGAACCCTAGTTGCTATCTTTTTTCCCCAAGTGAGAAAATTAATTCTCTGCTCAGTCTCTCAGCTGATTGACGCCTTGCTCATCGGGCACGAGGACCTCAACAGGCGTCTGTTTAACCTGAGGAGGAAACAAACTGGCATCCTTTCAGTCACACGCTTATTGTCTGTGTCCTCCGGTCGGCTGCTGTTTAATGCTGACAGCAGTAAGAAACGATTAAAACCCAGAAACGCATTAATTATCACATGAATAGAAAATATTGGCTCAGGCCTATATCGCCTCGTTAAAAAGCAAAAGTGCTCTAATTCCTTAAGGGTCCCACATGTTCTGAATAGATGTTACTAACATTCAGTTTGGTTAACTGCATAAATGGAGGTAATTATGAACGGCCACACGGGAATTGGAGACAAAAAGTTTTCAGTTTTTTAAATGTGTGTTATTTAGAAATGTAGAACCTCGGAGGCTTTGTGGAAGTTAAAGGATTGTGAAAGATACTAATTTGTTGGCGTGGTGTCCGTTTCGAGGTGAGGACTCGCTCTAAATAACGACCTTTGACGACAGAAGAGATAAGTGGATGGAAAGTGATGACTGAAACAAACTGAAGCAACCCTTAGTCACCTCAGTCAGCTGCTTAACTCTGTGGCGGTCACTGCCAGAACCACTTATAAATGTATTTATCATTTCAAGACACATACGCACACAAACAGCAGCTACAAAATGCATTGCCCTTTTTCTGCTTTGCGAAAAATGTGATTTAACCCCCTGATATGCAGCTGCCTGACTGACTAGGTGATGGGATGTGTGTTCAATCCTGAAGCTAAACATCATTTAAAAGCACAAAATCTCATGATTATATCTTTGTAAACATGTTAGGACATAACATCACTCTGTGTCAGCAGTTTGTTTTACATTTATGGCACAAAACTGCAAAATTTAAAAAACATTAATAAACATTTTTCATTTATTTATGCCTCTATAAATCTTAAGTATTACTTACTGTAGTGGGAGCAGTGACTCCCAACCACAGGTACTTTTAATAATAAATACATTTATAAAAATTAACAATAATGATGTAATGATATTGTATCAACAGAATATATTTTATTAGCTCTTTATAGGCAGACATGTAGTAGTAGAGATGTAGTGGAGCAGAAGTAGAAAGTACCTCATATTTGTGGAAATTAACTTTTTGGCTGCCAAAGTGGCTGGTAGATGAAAAAGATCTTTGATTAGCGATTGAGCGATGCGGACACATCTGCAGGCAGCCTCGTCGGCGAGCTGCTGGTGAACGATGTCAGCGCTCCCTGTTTTGAGAAGGTGGTGAGAAAGTTAGTTTGGAGCCCTAAATGTCCTCAGTCACCGTCATCTTGCCATGTGTTAAATATACACTACCGGTCAAAGTTTCAGAACAGCCCCATTTTTCTAGTTTATATTGGAATATAAGTAGTTTAAGTGAAAAACCTTAAAAGGTACAGAAGTAAGCAGCAAACTGCCAAAGTTAGAAACATTTATGTCACCAAAACAGACATATTCAGATAAACAATTAAACGAAGGAGTTTTGTTCATTATTTCACTGTCGGATCCACCGAGCTGCTCTGTCTTCTTCATTAATATTATAAAATATATGTATAATATTGTACAAATAAAGCTTCTGAGGGTGTATTAATAGGCTGTTTCAAGGTGTTTACTGTAGAAATGTGTTTCAAGGCTTCATTAACTTCCACTGCTGCAGAGTAATAATAAAGTTGTTAACTCATTACTTGATCCCTGAAAATTGTATAGTTCTGAAATCTACATTTATTTTTTTCTCAGTTGGTTCTGCAGGCGGTTATTCTGCAGCAGTGGAAGTAAGCCTGGTAATACACGCTCAGAAGCCCCGTCGGTCGCCCCTGCTCTCTAAATATAAACATTGAAAAACACGGATCAGTCTACCACTAATCTAAAAACAATCCAAGGAGTTACTTATCAGAAAAGAACAGGACTGTTATTGTACAACCACAGCAACTATTTTATTTTATAAAATTCCATTATTAAAATAACAAATGTCGCTTTCTGGTTTAAAAGGGAAGTTTACCAAAAATCCTAATCATTTCAGCTTGAAAACATTATTTTCATCTGTCTCTCACCACATCTGCAGAGAAACTGTTGTTTTTTGGCATCTGGCTCACCGAGGATTAACTCGACCGGTGAGATGATTCTTTTCCTCCAAAGCAGCTTTGGCTCTTAAACATGTCTCTATGATTTTTAAAGCTATTCTGTAATCTGTTTCACTCTGGAACGGTCACGAAAAGCTTTAATTCAAGTTCAAGAAAACACCAGAATTACTCAAACAATTTGGAAAACTAATAAATTTGTTGACGCTGTAAAAGGAATTCCAGGCGTTCACATTAAAATGCAGGACAGAAACAGATTTTATCATAGTAAATTTTTGATTTATCGACTGTTTCATGGCGACGTAACGGGAGGAAGCTTCAGTTATTTATGACCTCAGCTGGTTTAGACAGAAGATGAAGTGGGATTTATGATAAGACCATTTAATGCACCACATGTGCATTTACAAGTTTTTTCCCCTCCATGCAACAGTTCTGTTTTATGCAGTTTCTGTACTTTTCTAATTCAGAATGGGGCATTCTTTAGTCTTTAAACCTCTTCCCTGTGTAACCACTTGGTCATTAATATCAAATTATGTCAGATGTTTAACAGCTTCTTTCCTCTGAGGCTCTCTCAGGCCGAGGGGGGGGCCTGGACAGCGAAGTGATTTTTACTCTCTTCTGTCTCCAGCTGCTGCCGTTCCTGCAGGCGAACCTCACGGGCTTCAAGAAACTGGAAATTCTCAACTTCAGGAAGGGCAGCGTTGTCGTCAACAGCAAGATGAAGTTCGCCAAGTCTGTGCCGTACAACATCACCGAGGCCGTCCACTGCGTCCTGGAGGAGTTCTGCTCCTCCGCCTCCAAGAACCTGCACATCCACATCGACACCCGCTCTCTGGATGTTGAACCAGGTACAGTTCAGGTTTGCACGGCGCGAAACGCTGGCAGGTTCGTTTGTAGAAATGCTGTAGGGATGTTTCTTTTAGAGCCCATTTTCACAGGGACAATATGTCGGGATCAAACCCGTCAGCCCTCCCGGTTTTCCTGGGACTCTCCCGTGTTCTACGATTCATTTGCGCTGTCCTGCTGTTTTAAATATTGTCCTGTAAATGTTCTGTAATTTTTAACATATCTAAAAAACTGAAAAATATTCCTTATCATAATTGACCCTTTGCTAAGCCACGCCCCCCTTAGTTACTGTTGCTAAGTCAGATAAACTGTCGGCCCTGTCTGACTTTTATCACAGCGCCGCCGCTGTCTAATACTGACTCCCTGGAGAAATACTATCAGATCTGTTGCAGACAGTTTTGCAGTTGCATTATACATTTGACATTATTTACATTATTCAGACTGACTCAGACTGACTCAAACTGATGTGAAAAAAAGACCTTTTTCTGGATTTATTTTAGGTTTTGGAAAGAGAATAAATCGTACTTCTCCTTTCAACCTCTCTGTGTAGCGACTGTAACTATTACAAGTGCCGCATGAACAGCGTTTGACCAGATCTTAGAAAAATACAGCATTAGAGTCAATGGAGCGCAGCCATGAAGGTGTCGGACCTCAGTTTGAGCGAGACCTATATACTGCAGAACATTAGCTGCAGCCGCATGCTTGAATCGTCAATCACTCAGACGGCACCCTCCAATAAAACGATTAGAAGAAGAAGAGCGGTCGAATAAGAACAGCAGCCACGAGGGGGTTCGAGATATGGATGACTGTGAGCCGGGAAAGGCATTCCCTTATATTCCCAGTATATCACTTATTTTTAAGTGGACACTGATCGCTTCCTCCGGGAATTTGCAGTTTCGGTATCATAAGAGTCATCGCAAATTCACAAAATTCTAATGGCAGCGGTAAAACTTTTTACAATGAAGAGTGAACTAAAAATGTTTGAATCATGCAAATTCAGCCTGTCTGAAAGGATTTAGAGCATGTTTTGTTATGAAGCCTGAGCCAGTGTATTCTATTCATGTGATAATTACTGTGTTTGAGGGTTCTAATTAATTTTTAATTGCTGTCAGCAATAACAACTAGTTAACTAATCTGATTTTGGAAACTACACTAAAGGATTAAATTCTATTATCACAGAATTTCCAAATTCTCGGGTGTGTTGTCCAGCTGATGTCTTCAGTTCACGGTGTGTAAAGAAACATCAACAACAAAGACGAATACCCAATTTTGAATAATGAACTTGTCCTGAAAGGGGTCGATTTTACCTTATTTTATGGCTGTATTTATGAGCCACAACATTATGACCACTGACAGGTGAAATGAATAACACTGATTATCTCGTCACCACGGCGCCTGCCAGTGAGTGGGTTTCATCAGGCAGCAGGGGAACATTGTGTCCTCAAAGCTGGTGTTAGAAGCAGAAAAAATGGCCGAGCTTGAGGATTTGTGCGACTTTGACAAGAGCCAAACTGTGATGGATGGACGACTGGGTCAGAGCATCTGCAAACCGGTCTGCAGAAGTGGTCCAAAAAAGGAAAAGCTGGAACCGGCGACTAGTGCTGAACGATTTATGGAAAATCAAAATTGCAATTTAATATGCCATTAATTTTTAAGCTCTTTACCTTCTGTATTATTCAAAACGGACAAGCAGTGAATCAGTGTATATTATGACCAACACAATATTAGATTAAACAAACGCTGTTCAGGCCTGTGTTATTATGAAATTAGGTGATGCATAAATTGCATGAATTATTTATTATGGAGAAGTAGTATCAAATTTTAATAATATGAGAAAGATAATTTGAGTCAAGTCATGGCACACACAAGAAAAACAGAGTTCACATTAGTGTGTTATACAGTAAGCACTCAACACAAAACCCACAGTTCAACCACCAATTAATGCGTTTTTATCTCAGTTCTAATCTCCCAGGAGTCCATCTTTCTGTATACCAGTAAGTAAGCAAATTATACTCAGTTTGAGGTTCAATTCAAAAGTTGGCCAACAAAAATAAAACCAAGTGACGCCTGTGATTCTCCGACAGCACCAGAAGATTTCACCCACCACCAAGTTACCCGCGGGTGGCGGCTGCTACTTTCATTCCCTTTGTGACTCTAAATTTCCATTGTAGTGTCAGCTTCTGTCAAGCTCAAGGCCGTTGTACAACAACAAGTACAGCGCAACTTGCGAAGTTGATGCTTCCTCTGCAGACTGGTTTACTCTCGCGCGTCGCAGCCTTTGCGATTAGAAAATCTCATTTTATCATATTGCGATAATATCGCAAATGCAAGTCCTTTTGTGGTAGGCTAGTTCTGTTTTACAGCACACACTTTCTTCAGAGCTGTTGTTTTCTTTTAGATTTAAATAATCCAATCCTTTGGACACTTTCGGGCCTTTTCTCTGGCCTGTGTCTTTGTCCCTCGCTAATTTTTCTCCTCCATTTTGCAATCCACGCAATCAAATCACGTCGCCTTAACTTGTCCACAGCGTAACCGCGTGGTGCGACAGTAATCATAATCATCCGTGCGAAACAGTGTGCTGTATCGTTAGGTGGATTAAACAAACTTTTTAGTAATCGATTTTTATGATTTTGGTAGCTCTGTGAAAGTTGCACAAAACACTACATTTGTTCTTTTATAATGGAATAAATGGAATTTTTATAAAATAATTTGATTACTTTGGTTGAAGAATTACAGTCCCTTTCTTTTCTGGAAGGTAACTCCTTGGATCTTTTTTGTGCTATCGACTGGTGTGGGGTTTTTTAAACCGCCGATGTCGATATTTACAGCCACATTAATCACAAAAACACTTTATCTCAATGTTTAAAAATAATTTTCTACAGATTAAATGTCTGTAATTGGTAACGTGAGTCTCGGCACACTTTTCAGTGGAGATATCTGTTCAGTTTTATTTCTCTGCGAATAGACCGTCCACATCTTAGCTGCCAGTTTTATGATCCATGTATTGTTATAACTTCACTCTATGAAAAAAAACATTCATTTTACTGCTGCAGCAAGGTGATGTCTTACAATTTATTTTTATGTATGTGATAAAACACAAACCAGCATCTCATAATAAGTCCCATCATGTATCAGCGGTGCCTCTGTCTCGTACTTTATAAGCTTTTATAGCGAAACCACAGATGAGATGCAGGCAGAGATCACAAACACATTGAAGTAGACTCAGTAATTAGGTCTCTGTGTCAGACCCTCCAACACACAGTGGGGTTGTACAGAACGCTGTAGGGCTGGACAGATTGTGATCAGTGAGGCGGCAGATCGTGTTTAAGCAAAATCTTGAATGTAGATCAAGTTTTGCTGCAACAATGATGTCGCACACAGCCGTACATCAGAGCAGGAAATACTTCACTAAAAGTAAAATGTACTTAGATGTGCACAGTGTCTCATTTAGAGTGTTATGTTATTATTAAAGGCCAGTCTATTCATCAGTGAGCTGATCTTATCTGTGCGTTTGTTTGATGATAAGCAACAAGAAATTGCGGTACAGAAACGCTAAAGATATCACACTCTGTCCACTGAAGAATCAGAAAAAGGCTAAATTTGTTTGTTATAAGTCAGAATAGTTTAAGCTGCATTTTATTTAACAGTGTGAACATTTGAACTTGTGCTAAAGGGAGATCAAGAAAAGAGTAAAAGCTGCACATTGACTCCAAATCACAACTTTATTTAAATATTAAACTCGAAGGATGGATTGAAACTTTGTCCTTTTTAAATAAAGTTGCATTTTGGAGTCAGTATGCAGGCGTGGCTCTTTATTGCATGTGATCATGTGATGTGTGTTTAATTACTCTCCTTTTATAGCAGAAGTATGAAACACCATATTGTGGTAATACGCACGTACAAGTTCATCAAAATTGTACTTAAGTAAGGTACTCAGTTATTTTTAGAGCCTGACTGATACTGGTAGATATTTTAGAGTATAAAAAATCTCATGGTATTTTTTTTAGGGGTGTGAAGAGACTCTTAGTTCACAAGATCAAGATGAGATTTCAACACTATTTTTAAGAAATCTTCAAGTTTGATCATTAAACAGTTAATTTCCTGCATTCTGGGGATTTTTTCTGCACCAATTTATGGTGGAAATGTTTTTATTTATGTAAAAAGAAACAAGAAATTCAGATGGCAGGTGACAATTGAAACTATAAACCTCTAACATAATCTAAGTCTGCTGCTGCTTTCAGATCTGTTTCTCCTGTAGATCAACTTTTTTCATGTAATATCATCCCTGACTGCTGACTCATAATTTAGTCCTCCCTCCTGTTTGTGTCAAATTCCTTTTAATCAGAAATACTTTATTGATCCCCCGAGTGTCACAGTTGCAAACATTGCACAAAAGGCAAAAGGAATAATATAAATAAAGATAGAAATTCAGTATATAAAGAAGTATATAACTATCAGAGTAAAAATATAAAATAAAAGACATATAAAGGAGTGTGGATATGTACGGTATTACATTTAATTGTTATGGTGAGCAGTAATAATGAATAAATAGTAGCAGCAGAATTGCACATTAAGTATTTAAACAGGTGTTATTGCACAAAACAGATAATAAGGTCCAGTTCAATAACCTCTAAGTGTCTCTGTGTCAGACACTTAGAGGCAGGAGTTATAAAGTTTGATGGCCACAGACAGGAATGACTTCCGGTGGCGCTCTGTGGTGCATTTTGGCGGAATAAGTCTTGCACTGAAAGTGCTCCTGTGTTTGAGCAGCGTGTCATGGAGCGGGTGGGAGACATTGTCCAAGATGACGTGTAGCTTGGACAGCATCCTCCTCTCTGACACCACCGACAGAGAGTCCAGCTCCACCCCCAACAACCTCACATTGCGGATCAGTTTGTTGAGTCTGTTGGCGTCCGCTACCCTTAACCTGCTGTCCCAGCGTGCAACAGCAAACAGGACAGCACTGGCCACCACAGACTCATAAAACATCCTCAGCATCGTCCTGCAGATGTTGAAGGAGCTCAGCCTCCTCAGAAAATAGAGACGGCTGTGGCCCTTCCTGTAGAGGGCTTGAGTGTTCTTGGCCCAGTCCAGTTTATTGTCCATCTGCACTCCCATGTATTTGTATTCCTCAACAATGTCCACACTGACCCCCTGGATGGTAACAGGGGTCACTGGTGCCTTTAATTCAGCTATAAACTGGACTTTAATAGCTCCTGTGTTTTCAGCAGGTTTTCTGGTCTTTCCTAAAACTTTCTGCACTTTCAGAATCGCTCCCACATATCTGTGTTCTCTGACATGTCCAGAAAAAAGTCTGCTGTGCGTTATTTCTCCGCTGGTAGTTTCCCCTTCAGACCGTCTGGAAAACAAAACTAAGTAAAAACACTTGCGATCAGGCAGAAATCCAAACACATGTTAACTTCAGCAGCTCACAGTCCCAAAGGTTGCACCTCGGTTTTCAGGTGACGTACGTGAGAAAATTGAGTGGCGTGAGAGCGTGTGGAGATCTCATCACACCCCTAATGAACACATAACGTAGATATTTCTGATAAGGGGACCTCAAACATATATAACCAAGATATATTTGTAAAATGTTATTGTCTGTGCTCCGTGGTGGACAACCTACTTCAGGCGTCGAGTTAATTAGTTAATAAGGTAGGTAGTTAAAGTTATTTCTTTACCTTGGAAGATCTACTATCAGGTACCTCAAACATATCTTTGATATTCCTGTACTGCAGTTTTCTTGACACTTACCTGTCGACACATGCTGATCAGTCAGACACTAGTTTCTCCCTCTGTGCATCCCTGTCGACCTCAGCAGGAACCCAGACTCAAACACACACATACATGTTGTGATGTATGTGTGATTTACAGTTAGACAGGCATCACATTGCGTACATTTCACATTTTCCTGGAGTCTGTCTGACGGTTTTGTCGCGGGAGCCGGAGGCAAAATTTTACATTTCAATGCAGACCAGAAGCTGAGGATCTCATTAAAACCTAACACTCCTCAGCACCTCCTGGAGAGAGGAGGGAGACACACACTCCATGAATACTAATGCTGTGTTTTCTTCCTCTTCCCCTCACAGCTGACCAGGCCGATGCCTGCAAGTTCCTGGCCTGCGATGAGTTTTCCCGCTGCGTGGTGAACGGCAGGACGAAGGAGGCGCAGTGTCTGTGTGATCCGGGCTACCTGTCGGTGGACGGCCTGCCCTGTCAGAGTCTTTGTGTCCTCCAGCCCGACTACTGCCAAGGAGGAGAGTGCCACATAGTTCCTGGACACGGAGCCCTGTGCAGGTAAACAAGTACATACAGGCTTTTGTTTTTTATGCTCCTCATGCCTGGAATAAACTCCCACAATACCTTACAGTCTTTAAAGTCAGGTCATAAAACACAGCTGATCAGAGGCTTTTTAAATCTTATTCATCACTCGTTATTTAACCAAGATTTAAGCTCAGTTTCATACATTTTAAACTGATTTATTATTATTTTTTTTATCAGTTGTCTTTTATGTATTTTAATTTAACAATTTTTCTGAAGTATTTTTGTATTTGCTTCTTTGTGTCTTTGGGTTTGTAAAGCGCTTTCAATGGCTGCAGTGTTTGGAAGGTGTAATATAAATAAACTTGCCTTACCTTGCCTTGTTAGGAAGTTTCAGGCAGCAGCCACAGAAAAAGCGCCTGGAAAAACCTGCAACCAGGTCTAATTAGAGGAAAATATATACTTTTTGAGCGGCCGTGAAGGCAACAATTGGACATGAGTATTGACCTCAAAAAGATCGTGAATGAGGCAAACCTTTTCTTGCCTTTTAACACTGACTTACTTTCACGCAAAATGTAAATGGAAAATCCATGTCTGATCCTAGTATTTTGTCAACCTATCCATGGCACACATGTGAAGCTAGTAGGCTGTTACAGCCACAGAAGTTCCCGTCGAAAGTTTGTTTATCATCAGCCTGGCCCGCCTGCTTCAGACATTCCATCCATCTGGAGCAGCGTCGCTCTCGGTGCTAGCAACACGGTAAACATCAGGAGATCTCTGCACGCTCAGCTGAGCAGCACGGGAAGCACCGCGAGGTCTCTGCACACCAAGCAGGCCAGAAAACGTGGAGTGGATTTCAGTGTACTACGGCCCCTACAGAGATTCACCACAGCATCAACACTCAAAATAGAACTTTTCAATACACAATCCCTCACAAATAAAGCGTCCTTCATACAAGGCCACATCATGGACAAGGGATTAGACTTCATGTGCCTGACAGAAACATGGCACCAGCCAGGGTCAGCGCTACCTGGAGAGAGCCCGCAGCACTGGTCATGGTGGCGGCATAGCTGTCATACACCGACAGAACTTGAGCTATCCCCCCTGCCTACACTGTGCTCATTTGAATGCCTAGCATTTAAAGCATTGTCATGGGGAAGGGGGGGGGTTTCATCTCAGAGATACACAACCTTCTCACAACCCTCTGCACCACCTCTGCCAACATTATTATACCTGGAGATATTAATATTCATGTAGACAACCCGTCCTGCCACTTTGCAGCTGAGTTTCTGCAACTACTGGACTGCCTCAACCTCCAACAACATGTTGATGTCCCCACACACTCCAGGGGGCACACACTGGACCTGGTCATTTCAAACTCCGCCCCCATTAGCAACCTTCTGGCATATGATCTGGGTGTGTCTGACCACAAGACCATGTCAATGTAGCTGCCACTCCTTTGCTCACACACCAAAGGCAAGCGTCCAATCTGCTACAGGGACCTGAAAAAGATCAACCTTGACCGTAGACCTCCAACATCTCTCCTGCTGATTTCTCCTCAGTCACTGATGGTTTACTTCTACAATAAATCTCTGAGCAGTCTCCTAGATCTCCATGCACCTGTCAAAACTAGAACTGTCAGCGTCTTACGCTCAGCCCCCTGGTACACCTACAAACTCAGGAAAATAAAAACAGCTGGGCGTGTCCTTGAGCGGTGCCTCAAGGCCTCAGGACTCACTGTTCATAGGCAGGCCTACCGAGAACATCAGAAGTCCTATTCAAGGTCCTTGACAGATGCACGTTCACAGTTTTATTCCAAAGTTATCAACAACAGCCCTGGCAACTCCAAACAACTTTTCTCTACCATAAATGACATCCTCAAACAGCAAACTTGATCTTTCAGAAGCCAGAGAAGAGAGGTGCAACAATTGCATCACTTTTTTCAGAAAAAAAGTAGACACCATCCGCTCCCTGCTATCCAGTTTCTCCATACTGCCTGTCCCGGCTGCTGACCCACAGCCTGGGATTTTCCAACCTCTCTGCTGTTTTTTTGTCATCTCACAGCGAGAGGTTGAGGACATCATCAAAAAGATGAAACCGTCCACCTGTGCCCTGGACCCCTTCCCCACAGACCTGGTAAAATCCAATCTTCATGCAATAAGTCCCCTCATCACGAAGGTCATTAACCACTCCCTCCAGGCTGGCCATGTTCCTTCAACACTGAAAACCACGGTCAACAGGCCACTTCTCAAAAAACCCACCCTAGACCCAGAAGTCTTTGCCAACTACATGCCCATCTCAAACCTTCCATTCCTTTCCAATGTGCTGGAAAAAGTAGTTCAGTCCGTTTTCCATCCTGGCCACAGCACAAAAACAGCCCTGGTCAGGGTCACAAATGACCTGCTGATGACTGCAGACGCTGGCTCCCCATCCTCCTGGACTTGACTGCAGCATTCAACACTGTGGACCACAACATCCTCCTCCACCGTCTAAATTCCACTATCTGTGTTTCTGACTCTGTCCATGAGTGCTTCTCATCCTACCTCACCGGGAGAACTGAGCATGTCGCCTTGGGAGAGGCTAAATCCCTGACACACAACGTCACCTGTGGTGTCCCTCAAGGCTCAGTGCTCGGGCCCACCCTGTTTATCCTCTACATGCTCCCCCTTGACCACGTCATTAGCCGGCATGGAATTTCATTCCACTGCTATGCTGATGACACTCAACTCTACCTCAGGACAAATCCAACCCGCTCTACTGCCCTGCCATCATCCACTCTGATCACCTGCCTGGAGGCAATAAAGGCGTGGATGAAGCAAAACTTTCTGCAGCTAAACAGCTCCAAGACTGAAGCCATCTTATTCGGCACCCCACACCAGGTTCGGTCGTCTGACATTACCAGCATCAACTTCTCTGGCCAAAACATTCCACTTTCAACATCAGCCACCAACCTGGGTGTTAAAATGGACTCTCATCTGGACTCACATCAAACATCTCTGCAAGACCTCCTTCTTCCACCTCAGGAACATCGCCAAAGTCTGTCCCACACTCACTCCTGCAGATGAGGAAAAGCTTTAAACCCACCTTTTAAGGAGAGCTTTTGATTGAACTCTTGCCATTTTCCTTTGCCTTATTGTTTTTATTTGTCATGCTCTCTATGTATTTTTATTTTTAGCACTTACCTGTTTTATCATGTAGCACATTGGGATTTGCTTAAATATAAAGGGCATAACAAATTAAATTCATTATTATTATCAACAACAACAAACGCACCATTATACATGTGCAGTTACAACTGCTGACTTACTTTTGCTGTTTTTTCCGTCCAAAAATAGCTCAGTTGTTGACAAAAATAACTCTGGACACCATCTTGGACATTGCACAGTCCCTCTAAGCTCTCACTGAGTTTCAGTTCACCAAAAAATGCAGGAGAGGAAAAGTGTTGCTTTGGAACAGACTGTCTGGCCGACTCGTTGTAGTTACATCCAGTATACCAAACATTTGGTCTGCTCAAGACGAAGAGATAGAGCCCACTTACTCGAGTTGTGGGCCTGTAAAGCATGGGGGTGCTTTTCGTCACAGGAATGTTGATCAATATTCACTGTTTTTTATCAATATTTTAGAAGCTTTATGTTATTTGGAACGTTTTGGTTTTATGGACAGAAATAGTGTTTTGAAGAAAACTCCCAAAAGAAGTGAACATATAAACAGTAAATATGGCCAAAACATTGACATACGCCTGGTAAATTTGTGAAAAATTGTGTAATAAATGTTGTATATTAGTTTATTTTCATCACATTTGCAGCTACAGTTGTATTCTAGGTTTATTATAAGATATTCAGTTGCATTATAATGAATTGGGTGATGGTTTTGATGGTGATATTGCTATTAAAATATAATTTTTTTACCAGGCGAGGATGAAAATATATTTTCCTTTATTGCATCTCCATTTACTCTTTAATAGAAAAATAAATAGGTTCATATTCCTTAGCTTCTGACCTATCAAAGGAGACCAGAATTATGCATCTAGGCCTAATGGTTGAGGAGCTATTCCTGATTCATTTTGGGTATGTTATTTTAGGAAATAGGTGTCTGCTTCAGCTGCATTAATAATTTATTTTTATATTGACAAATACCAGCATGGATTAACAGCACAGAAACGTACTGTTTTGGTTCAGTCTCACGGCTCAAGTCAGTCTCGTTTCCTGCAGCAGCAGGCAGCTGAACCACAGTACGCTACAGCCGCAGGCAGACGCAGTTAGAGACCCGCTGGTGAACATAGTGGAGCATTTAGCAGCTGAAGAGCTAGATATTTCCCTAAGGAGCGGGTGGAAAGTAGAGCTAAAAGAGAGTGAATATTGATCAGGTGGACACAAACACGCTGTTAATGAATGCTAATGTTGCTGCTGCATGTATCCGCTGCATGTGTTAATTTGCCAAAAAACAACTTTATAAGGTGACGTTACGGTACTGTGTTTACAGCTACAGCATGGATCAAATAATGCTGCTTCAATTATCTTGTTACTGAAACCAGCTGCTGCAAAATGAATTATCTATTCATCAAAACACAACAGTGGATACCTGTGTTTGTCATCCACGATTATGTGCTACAGTATTTGTGTTATCAGTTAACAGCCGTAACCCGACATGGGGGCTGCTGAGTTAGCTTTTCATGCTAAAGGCCCTTCCTGCATTAAATGTGAGTAGTTAAATGTCCAGTGTGTAATATTTAGGAGGATCTATTGACAGAAATGCAATACAATATCCATAACTATGTTTTCAGTGGTGTATAAAGACCTTAAATAACAAACCGTTATGTTTTTATTACTTCAGAATGAGACATTTATATCTACATAGACCGCGGGTCCTCTTATATGGAGGTCATCATGTTGCACTCCCATGTTTCTACAGTAGCCTAAACGGTGCCCTACAGAATGCGTTTTGTCACTACGTTTAATACACATGAAGAAGAAGAAGAAGTAACGTTAGCAGTGGAAGTAGTCGTCTTGTTTGTTAAAAGTAAGAAAAGCTCTTGGCACGAGAGCTGACAGAGCGTATCGGCCACCGTAGCTTCTCCTGCGCGCTTGGAAAGGGAGCGGTGAGTGGTGGTGCATTCATGTGGTGTCAGAATAATCAGAATATTTTTTTTCCCCCTTCCTTAAATCTTTATTGCAAAAAGAGAAATAAAGTGTACATGGGACGTAAAGAAGTATACAGAACTTTTGATTTGTGCAGAATCACGTATTGCATGTACATATTTTGCAATGTGTAATATGGTTATAACGGTTAGTTTGCTGTCCATGTAGAGTGAACTAGATGTCTGCGTGCTGTTTATATGCTCTGATAATGTTAATCCAAAACATCTTTGTAGTAGGGTCCATGTTGATTCAACATTCAGACTTAAGAGCCCATAAACACACACATAAGTCAGAAGAATGACTTGGAAATGGAGGAGCATGTGAATGCACTGTGAGCCGCTGGTTGCAATTCACAACGCTCACCACTAGATGTCACTAAAGCTTACACACTGAACCTTTAATGTTATTGTTCAGGAATTCATTTTGTTTAAGGCGATGTTACCCTGATTTTAGACAGTTATTTTCTTAAAGTTTAAAATTTGACTAAAAGCAACCATGACGGACAATATTCTGTAGAACTACCAAAACTAAGTTATTCAGCCGGTATTTAACGACGGTAACCTGCAGCTAGCACACAATATAATCAGGTTGGTGAATTTTGTCTGAAGATTAGCACTGATAAACACCTGAGAAATAATTTTTAAAAAACGATTGCCAGGCGTCAGCAGTAAAGTAAAAAACAAAAAAAATCAGTACATTCATCAAAAGCTCATATTGCTCAAAAGCTTAATTAATGCTGTGGTTCATTAACTGTGTGTCATTTCACAGGCAGAGCTTTTTGTCCTCCGGAGATTTTTATTAGATTATGAAACTAACTGAATTAAAAGTTATTGCCTGGACTTTTTAATAAGCTGCCACCCGCGGGGAGCCACAGCACTTTTAAAACTGAGACTGAGTTTAGTTGACGGGGCGATTTGAGCAAAACTGAATGGGAGTAGGCTGGTTTAATTCTGTTGTTTCACATTAACTGGACCAGAGCTGAAAATAATTAGTCATAGGACAGAAAATCAATCTGCAGCGATTTTGATATTTGAATAATTGTCATTTTTTAGTTATGTGAACAGTCATTGGTCATTCTTCAGGTCCTCTGCTGCTTATAACTCAACATCTACTAGATGGGTTGGATCCAGGTATCCCAGACGGTGTATCCTAATGACTTTGACTATGCCCCGAGTTTTACTCTAGCGCCACCATGAGGTTGACCTTTATGGTTTTTAGTGAAATGTCTCAACATCTATTGAATGGATTGGCAGAAACTTTTATTCACACATTCATCTCCTCTCAGGGTAAATTGTAATCTTTTCGGTGATCCCTTGAATTTTAATCTAGTGCCTGAAATGTTTTCATAGTGAATGTAAGCTTTCATTTAATTTGTCCAATATTTTGGTTCATGACTAAATGCCACCAAACCAAAAATATCAACTTCTCCCCCATTGTTGATGAGCAGTCGATGAGCCGGATAGTAACCGTTGCTACGGTGTGGTATTTGTCCCGCCGCTCCTCTACTGTGATTGGACGGCTGGGTAAAAAGTGTTTTTTCCCCCCAAAGTTGAACATTTTTCAACTCTCGGCGACTGAAAAAAAAACACTCAGCGCTCAGTTAAGGAAAAGACGCTCACTGCCTCGCCACGCTGCTGCCGTTTTTACCATGTTGCAAAAACGCGGCGCTCAAGTGGGGAAAAAAAGACGCTGACGCCACAAAAAAAACGCTTTGGTGGACACGGGCCCTTAGCATGTTGATTTTAGCCTTTGGCGGTAAAGTACATCCCCACACAGCTGCTAGCATGGCTGTTTGAGTCTTTGTCAAAATTTCACTAGTCCTATCTCCTCAAACGATGAGGGAGATGTGACGATGGTCACTGGGAGTTTTTGATTTTATAGACCAAACTATTAATTGATAAAATAATTAGCAGATTCATTGATGACAGTGAAAAGTCCTGAAGTGACCTCAACCTGGAGGAGGCATCTTTTGTCTTTTCGTGTTCACTGGTGACTTTTTTTACTGTTGTGCCGCCTCCTAATTTAGTTTGAACACAGAGTTCAGCAGAGAAAAAATAAACTAGTATGAACTATGTAATATTCAGTGTGTGGTGCTTCTTTCTAAAAACTCTCTATTCTTTTTTGTCTTGCGTTTGTCTTTTGTGATTACGCTCTCATGCTTTAGCTCTACATACACAGACGTCCGCCCGCACCACTGTAAATCAATGCTAAGATGATTATTAACTATTGGCTCACAGTTGTTGCCTTTCTACCGCCAGAAAAATCTAATTTCCACCCTGTCCGTTAAGCACCTGGGCTCCTGTTGAAACATTAATTTCTCATAATCTGAACCTTTGCAAATCTATTTTAAGGTCACACTCTTATTACCTTTCTCAGGCCTGTTGCACTCTCAGACGGTAGAGAATTTAATTTTCTAAATTTTCATTTAGCCTCTGGTCAGTTACTGAAACTACAGAGGAGAACTACAGTATCATGAACCCTTCTGTGAGCTCATGCACTCCAACAACATCCAGCGGTAGAAGTACTCAGATATTTCACTCAAGTAGCACAGTGTGGAGATACTGTTACAAGAAGTAGTCCTGCATACATTTTTTTATTAGCATGAAAGTATACTTAAAAGTAGGGTTGGGTATTGTTTAAAATTTTACAAGTACTTCATTCGATACCTTGCTATTTTTTTGTTGTTATGGACAAGCAAGGAGATCTAGTTGTTCTTCAGATAAAAATATTGGGAAATTGTATCAGATCGCTCCTCATCCTAATTAGGTCACTAATTAGACTGCTTGGGAGGTTTTTTTTGTATTTGAATGAGAGAGGAGGAGTGAAACTGTTTAGTGATCACATGAGTTGTGGAAAATTTAATTCAAAGTTAAATTTTTCACACGTTTGTTGAAAGTCAACCACGGAGGATTATTTTGTTAACTTTTGATTAATGAAATAATGGATTGACAGTGCTGTTTCCTTTAGTGGTGAAAAAAACAAAGAAGACAACTCACGAAACTACGCCAAAGGATCTAAAGAAGCAAACTGAGGAAAAGAGAAGCTGAACATCCAGCTGATCACACAGACTATATCTGATGTGTTAAATGATGCCAGAAGATGGGAACCAACGGAAAGCCAAGCTTGTGGTGATAAACTTGTAAAAGTGACGAACATGCGTGAGACCGCAGCCGAAGGTAAGCGGCTGTTAAAATCTCGCATTGACGTGTGGAGGCACACAAGGGGAAAGAGCAGTGCTCTTCTCTTTCTTTCGGTGTGTTGCTTGGGTGTTTGGCTGCAAGCAAAACCATACAAATAGCAATTTTTTACCGTGATCAGGTTACTAAAAGTATCGAATGAAGTACTGGTTTGGCTGGAGACGCATCGATATCGCTTCTCGATGCTGGGCTGTTTCGGTCGATACCTTAAAAGGTATTGTTACTCGATACCCATCCCTAATCACGAGACAGTTATTTTTTTTTTTTATCGTAAAGTGGTTTTAAATACCAGATATTTTACTCTTGTTATTTTAACACAGTACGCAGAATATTTAATCATAAACATTCACCATGAGCAGAGCAGGTCGGCTTGTTTAGTGGCTGCAACTGACGAGAGTGAACTCTTTGCGTGATGATTAAAAAACACCTGGAGCAACGTCAGACATTTAATTTACTTAGTGTTGTAGTACTCGAGACCACTTTTAGATGGTCTTGGTCTCGTCTCGGACTCAACCGTATTTGTATTTGGTCTTGTCTTGGTCTCAGACTTGGGTTTTTAATAAAAAAATTCCCATTAACGCCTGTCACCCCTCACTGCGATGGCGATGCTTACATGATTTCTGATTTCAGTGTTTGTATGTGGGTGTTTTAATGGGAATGTGGATCTTTCTGATCAATTTGGGAAGTACGGATGATCTCGTTCTACATTTTATTGTGATGTCATGTAATGTGGGGAATTGGTCTTGGTCTTGACTCTGTCTTGCCCTCCCTCGGTCTTGGACTCAACTTGGTCTCAGCCCCTAAAAGTCTTGGTCTTGTCTCAGCCTTGATAAACTCTGGTCTTGGTCTTGACTCTGTCTTGCCCTCCCTCGGTCTTGGACTCAACTTGGTCTCAGTCCCTAAAAGTCTTGGTCTTGTCTCAGCCTTGATAAACTCTGGTCTTGGTCTTGACTCTGTCTTGCCCTCCCTCGGTCTTGGACTCAACTTGGTCTCAGCCCCTAAAAGTCTTGGTCTTGTCTCGGTCTTGATAAACTCTGGTTTTGGTCTTGACTCGATCAAACCCTCCCTCGGTCTTGGACTCAACTTGGTCTCAGCCCCTAAAAGTCTTGGTCTTGGCTCAGCCTTGATGAACTCTGGTCTTGGTCTTGACTGTGTCTCACCCTCCCTTGGTCTTGGTCTCTGCCCCTAAAAGTCTTGGTCTTGGCTCAGCCTTGATGAACTCTGGTCTTGGTCTTGACTGTGTCTCACCCTCCCTTGGTCTTGGTCTCAGCCCCTAAAAGTCTTGGTCTTGTCTCGGTCTTGATAAATTCTGGTCTTGGTCTTGACTACAACACTAAATTTATTGTATAGTACTGCATAGACTTATGTATATATGTGTGTGTGTGTGGTATTAATGGAGGAACTGAACACTTATTTCTCTTCAAACCTGGACCCCTCAGTGGTTTTTGTCCACGTGAATCACATTGATGGACAAACTACAAGCAGAAAAGCTAAAGTTGGTTTCCTCTCTGAAAAGGTAGGTGCAGCTTTTCTGTCTGGTCTGGGGGATTGAAGGGGTCCCCGGGGGTTGCAGTCTTCTTGGATTTGCCAGCTGTCATTAACACTGAACAGTGCTTGGTCTAATCCTGCGTCCAGACCAGCCAAGAACAGGACAGAAGCAGGAAACAGCAGGAACCACTGAACAGAACCCGGAAGGTTAATGCTGCAAAGCTTCCTTTTAATCTTACTTGGCTGCTGGACAACAAGAAGCTTCAGAATCATTTTTTGACTCTTTATTTCCAAAACACAGCCATTTAGGTTTTTCCCCTGCACCTTGTTTAGGTTTTGCCCTGCACCTTGCTCTCCGTGCGCCCCTGGTACTCCCGGTCACGTTTTTGCCCCGCAGCCTTACCTACCTGAGATTTGTTTGGGTTGGATTCTCGCCCAGGTTAGTGCTTGTGTAGCCGTCAGCCCGTGTGTTTTCACGTGTTATAAAACTGTAAAAGAGAGTCTTAAAAACAATTAACTGGCCGCCTGAATGTTTGTATAGGACCACTAGGTGTTTTAAGGTGGTAATCCTCATTATATTTGCTGCAAACTGTAGTTTATTAAAGATGCTGTATCAGACAAACAAGTGACATCTGCATCCCTTCACCTCTTAGGATCCTGGTTTTACTTTATATCCAAGATGTCTGTGAACGTCCAGGTCATAGTTGTCCAAGAGGTTAAAATCAAGAGCAACTGGACTCGAGTAACTTCAACCAAGTCCAGTTGCCCTTGATTTTAACCTTCCTTGATCCCCCTCAGTTTGGATGCATATCATATGAATGTGTTTCCTGTCTTTCACTCTGGATTTCCTGTTGATCTACAACAGTATTTGTGCTAATCTCACAACCAGAAGTTTGGTTTCATGGGTAATTCTGATAGCGGAGAGTCGTGCAAACTTCCGTCTGCAGTGTTGCTAGTTTATCATGATTTGTTGTTGAGATGACTGGATCTTTATTAACTTTTAAACATTTACTATCGTCGTATTTTTCCGCTGACGCGTGACGCACTTCTTTATCTGCAACAGCTGATAACTAAAACTGCAGCCATGGAACAGCGTCTGTCTCAGCAGCATGTCATGTGCCTCACTTCATATGTTTAGGCGTTTTCTTTTTTGAAAGCCTTTAACGAACATCATTTCCCATGAGCCTTAGACCTTTGCATGCTAAATGTCAGACTGTAATAACAGCAGGACAGAGAGGACTGGGAGCGCTGGATATTATGATATCATGTTAAAGGGTTAAAACCAAATGGCAAAGATTTAAACTATATAATAAATATAAATTATCTGTTGCGGCTGCTGTAGTGGAGCTGATTTAAACTCCAGGGACATTATTTGTTTTTATTATAAATTATTAGTTACAGACGCTTGTGGGACAGAACAGGAAGTGATGCTCAAGACCATAGACTGTATAAAACGAGTGGACGTAGCCGGCGCGATGTCACCCACTGGTGTTTCGACTACCATTTGGCATTTTGGTTGTGCCAAGTGGATGTGACCATATTAGGATGAGAGTCTGGAGCTAGCTAGCTTGGTTAGCGACTGGAATGCAAATTTTGGCGACTGACAAACAGGCTTAAAACAAAATGTACTTCCTGGGTAAAATGAACAGCCAACTCCTCATAAGCTTTTTCTGCGGCGCTGGTTAAATGTACACAGAGCAGCGGATACGAGTCACCTCTGTCCTGCCATGCTAGAGACTTGTCAATCAGCTTGTAGCCCCCTTGTAGCTTTCTGGTCTGTGCTCCTCTAACTGGGACCATAATTTACTAAATGAACATCATGCTGTGTTGAAGAAGACTTGAAACTAGCGACTGAGACCATAAACTCATCAGGAAAGTGTTTACTGAGGGAATAAATCAGCTGACAAGTAGAAACATTTTCTCATAGACTTCTATAAAATCACACTTCTTTTCGCCCCCTGCTGGCCGTTAGAGAGAATGCAGGTTGCAGGCACTTTTAAAAA
Source organism: Micropterus dolomieu (assembly GCF_021292245.1). Classification (NCBI taxonomy): domain Eukaryota; kingdom Metazoa; phylum Chordata; class Actinopteri; order Centrarchiformes; family Centrarchidae; genus Micropterus; species Micropterus dolomieu. The sequence continues at coordinate 26,526,105 of NC_060159.1, read as the reverse complement.
GTGCTTCACTTTTCAGACCCCGAGGTTCCTGCTTGGCTTTGACTCAGGAGTCCTCTGGACTTCTTCTTCTTCTAACTAGGAGCTACTTTAAGCCATAAGGTGTTCTGTGAATATACGCAGGAAAATAATATATATGGGCCCTAGTTTAAGTGTGGTTAGTGCTGTTTAGTGCTTCTTTGTGTTGCAGAGGAAGGAGTCTGTGTTTGGAAAGAGACATGAGAGTGTCGTCTGTTGAATTACACCCTGTGATCTGAAACTATAAGGTTTCGCGTTTGATCCGAGCGGCAGTATGAATTCAAAACGTCCAACAGAGAGACCTGCTTTGTTTGCTGAAAATCTAAAGCAGAACACCAAACAAAACGTCTCCTCAAGTGTAAAATAAAAATGTAAAAGATGTGTCTGAAGCTTCATCCTCGGAGGAGCTGAACGTCGGCTGCTTATTAACTCTGTGGTGCAGAAGAGACAGTTTCATTATTTAAGGATGCGTCTGAATGAAAAACAGGAACAGCGATCATCTTTTTCAGCTCAGGCTCAGACACGACGTGCATCACAAAGGACTTCAGTTTAAGTGAAAGCAATAAAGATACAAACACACCCGGTCTCCAGATACCATCACATGTAGATTATGTATAATCTGCTCCGTGTGATTTCCCTGCCGAGATGATTCTCTTTTGTATTCCAACTCATTTGCAGGTCTTCTGTGATATCTTCTCTCTGAATCTCTTCACTACACACAAAGACACAGTGGAGTCTCGTCCCAGTACACGTTCAGAGTTGCTGTAGCTGCACTTTCATTTCACAGCTGCTCCATTTGTCTCTTTCTTTTGTCTTTTTTTTTTTTTTTTTTTTTTTATAGATACAAAGACAGTTATTCCCTCCCGGGGCTGGCCAGTTAAGAAAATATATCAGATTGGACGTCACCTGAGAATACTACACAAGGTAAGAGAGCGGGCTCGTTGTTCTGGTTAACACACACATGTGCAATCGTGAGTGACTGCTGGAGACAAGATCCTGCACACTCAGCAAGGCGTATAACATAACTGCTGAATAAGGATATTGTTTTATCAGATGACGCAGAGGACCGTTTGAGATTAAATCCAAACCTAAAAAAAACCAAACACCTGTGCTCGCCGTTATTGTCCTGCCATCGTTTCATTTAGGCAAATTGCACTGGCCGTAATCCCTCCTGCCAGTCTGAACCCAAATAGGTTTAAAGCCGCTGTGTGTTTTAAACAGACGCAGGGCTGAACGGCGACTAAAGTGTCTGACTGTTTTGGAGCAGAAACCGTCGTCGACAGGTAAACACCAGGATTTGTCCAGAGTCCACGTCTCCTTTCCGGGTGATTAGTTTCCTCCTCTGTGATCCTCTTTTGAGGTCTGAACCGCCGCCGAGCTGCGAGGGAGAACCCAAGACGTCTGACATTCAGTGGAACCAAAACACGCCGCCGTGTTGTTCTAGTAGCCGCCCACGTCGTCCACCTAAAACAAATTGTCCTCTCTGCTTTGTCGGTTCCTGAACCGCTGAGACGTTAAACCCGTGAAAAGGCAGAAAAGTTTGCTACAGCTGAAGAGGCGAAGACTGTAAAAGAAAAAGAACTGGAGCTGTTTGAAAGCAGCAGTTTGGATCCAACATTTACCAGATAAAAACATCAGTAACACTTAATGTCATTTCTTAGTTTCCTGGACGGTAACATGTAAGGTGGTGCACTTCTAATTAAGTAATTCCAATTAATTGCTGGTGTTTAAAACTAGTATAACCTTGAATCATACAGTCAGTGCACAATAACACATGAAAAGATAAATGTGTGTTTGGGTTAAATGGAGCAGCTGTTTTTCTATTTTCCAGGAATTAACAGACCTGTAAAACAAAGCGTTATGAGGCAGTTGTTTAGGTTTCTTAGAATAATTATTCTTCCTTAATTTTTCCCTCTTAAATTTTGTGAGGATCACTATTTAAAGATTTAAAGGGAACAGTTTGACATTTTGGGAAACACTGATTAGGCGTGTGCGATACAGACGACAAAAAATTACATCTGGACATTCTGGCGTCATTCAAAAATAAAAGTCTGATATTGTTCTAGCTTGCTCTAGTTAACAGGATAGTAAATTGTTGCTTACTAATGACTTTAATGGAAAGGTCTTTACTTACAACTGAAGCATACAAGTAAAAACAACATAAAAATACTCATAAGTGTGTAATATTTCTGAGGATCTATTGACGGAAATGCAATATAAGATCCCATTATGACCTTACATAATAAATATCTATCTATCTACATAACCGCGGCACCCCCTTCTATGGATGTCGCCACGTTCCGTCGTCATGTTTCTACAGCAGCTGAAAACGGACAAACAGCGCTGCAGAGCGCGTTTCGTCACTACGTTCTTCTTGTTATACTTCTGGTAGAATTCAGGCAGTGCACTCATCACTGTATTGAATACGTACGTTAGAAGAAGAAGAAGAAGTAGTAATAAAATACTGCAGGGGACGGCAAGTAAGTTTTGCATCAGAGCAACATTTTTAACTATTAGATGGTGACTGAGAATATAAGCTGTAATATTGAGATGCATCAACATGTTGTTCGGTTGAGGTGAAGGACTCGCAACCCAAGGGGTTGAGTGTTTGATCCCATCTTGGGAAAACTTTATTTTTCTCTCTTCCACAAATGGATTCTGCAGCGAATGTTTCTCATGTCACGGCATACGCTGCACTGTTTTTGTTTCGGTGTTTGATCCACATCCATCAGGCAGAGCACATTTAGGGGAATCACGTTCTCTGACTGCAGACTCTGAAAATTCTGAATGACATTAAAAAAGTAAAAGTTCAGTTCTACTCCAAATACTGCATTACAGTAAACAAGCTTCTCGCGCTTTTATGTTGTAGGCAAAACCACTAAAGAGGAAGTGATTATGTGAGTAACTGTTGCTGTCATGACAGCAGTGCTGAAATAGATCTCAATCAACGTATTTATTTATTTATATTTTTTGCTGCTATGAAAGCACCATAATCTGGCAGCGGGCCAGATATTATTGTTAGCGGGCAGTTTTGGCGAGGATCTATAATCACAGAGAGAATGAACTTGTTTCCCTTGTCAATGTTTGTATAAACTTTATTTAATGTGTGGTTCATGATGGACTGTGGTGCAGAAACAGTGTTTCACACTCTTGGATTAGTATTTCCATGTTATCTGTCAGAGGCAAAGTCACAATAAAATCTGGTTTTACTGAATAATTAAATAAATATAATTTCTTAATAACTATACCTAAAGAAACCTCATTTCTTGACTGGCCACTCTCTGCTGTCTCAGAAGAGACACTTTTTGTGCTGTGTCAGCCACCGTAGCTGTCCTGCGCTCTTTGAAAGGTTAGGAGGGCAGTGGTAGACTGGACAGATGGTTGCAATTCACAACCCTCGCCACTAGATGCCACTAAATCTCACACACTGAACCTTTCTGTTAAATCCTGTGTGTGTGTGTGTGTGTGTGTGTGTGTAGTACGAAGGACTACAAACTTTTGCAACCCTGTGTTTTATAATGACAAACAACCTTTTAACCTTGAATTTGTCGGCTTGTTAAACTCTAACACATGTGTACTGCATGGCGCAGTGACTGGGCGGACGAGGCGTTTTTGACGTAGCCTACTCGATAACGTCTGCTCACACATCGTTTATTGTGATTTTATTGTAGACGCACACCGCTAAATCTGAAACACTTTCTCAGGCTTGATATGATTCTCATGACTATAGGCTACGTACGGGAGGCCTTTAGCCTAGCTTGATATAAACACACCTACCCAAGGCTCATTGATATAATCTTAGTTTAATCCGTACATGAACAGAAATGAAAAACAAGATGTTCAGTGTCCACTTTATTAGGTTTACCTGTGCAGTCTAATGCAAAACAACTGTAGTAAGAAATGAATCTGTGATCTCTAAGCCAATGTGACTGGTAAGCTGACTTTGACGTGTAGTCGTTGGTGTGCTTCTTTAAAATCTGATCTTTTTCCCCGCAGACTCGATGAAACAGGACGCCGCCGCAGGAACTCGGGACTCGTCAAGGCCTCACAGTTAAAAATCCAAAACGCTGCTGAGCTGAAGAGGCTTCAGGACAAACTCCTCAGAGCTCTGAGCTTCGTATCAAAGGACAATCTCCTTCCAGGGGGAAACTGACATTTAGGCCGCTTTGAAAACTGTCGGATAGCCGTCGTCTGCAGCCACAAGCAGCGTGACGGCGAAGAGGAGCTCAGTGGACGAGTCTGCAGCAGCGATCAGGTGTCGGCTAATGATCGACTCTGTGACTGTTTTTGTACCCGTCTGCTGATTGTTTGTGTTTCTGTAGTAAATAGGTTGGTCGTTGTTAAAAATACACACAGGATCTGATGTGAAGTGATGAGGAGATCATTTTAAAGCTCAAATTTGGAAACGGAAAAAGGAATTCGCATCAGGGAGCCTCAGCGCTGGCGTCACACGTCATAATTTTCCAATAAGGTTTGACAGCTTATCAATACAAACGTTCTTCGTTTTAGCTTCTGACCCCCTTAAAATCGAGCTTTATTTACTCGAGGCCGCTCAATGGTCTCAAGTTTATGTTGTATGTATTTAGATATGGTCAGAGCAGCCAAAAGGTGATTTTTCCTTCTCTTATTGTTTGGCCCAACAACTTTTCCATTTTCAACAACTCCCCAGGTTTATCATTGGGAACTGGTAATCTAAAAATAGAATGAGGAGCATTAACAATCATTAAAAATCAGCATGCTATGGACAACATTTAATTGTAAATAAGAACCGAGAGTCTGCAGCCATGCTAGCAACTCTGTGCAGCTGTGCTTAGGGGCTTTGGGATAAATGCTAACGTCTGCATGCTAAGATGCTCACCCACAGACTGTATAAAAGAAGTGAACGTAGGCACCATGACGTCACCCATTGGTTTGTCAACATCTTGGGTTTTTTTGGACAAGATGTTACCATATTTGGAAGAGAGGGTGGAGCTAGCTAGCTTGTAGCCCCGCCCTAAAGCCTCCCCTGCTTCCTGGTCTCTGTTCCTCTAAACGGGACCATAATTTACTAAATGAACATCATGCTGTGTTGAAGAAGACTTGAAACTAGCGACTGAGACCATAAACTCATCAGGAAAGTGTTTACTGAGGGAATAAATCAGCTGACAAGTAGAAACATTTTCTCACAGACTTCTATACAATCAGTTTTTTTTTTGGCAGCCAGTGGCGTCGCCCCCTGCTGGCTGTTAAAGAGAATGCAGGTTTAAGGCTTCACTTTCCAGACCTGGAGGTTCCCGCTAGGGATGCACCGAATGTTCGGGCACTGAAATGAATCGGCTGAATATAGCAAAAAAATTGCACTCTCTGTGTTCGGCCTAATAAGTCAAAAGACTGATTAAATTTTACAGAACAATTACGTTGACATGTCGGCAGTTTGGAATCATTTTAAAGTGTCCGAGCCGTTTGCAGACGCCGTTCTGCTGAATCGTCTCCCAGCACATCCACTCCATCTGTGGCTGACTTCTTACTACTTCTTGTTTCTGTCACTCGTCTGTGAGAAGGCCATTAAGCTAGCCGCACCGACATTTGGAGTGCACACTCATTCAAGCCTTTACGGTAAGTGAAACGGCCCAGAGCGAGCTGACAGGCAGGTTCGAGACTTTATCCTGTCAGTTTGTCTCTTTACAAAGACAAGTGCTGCAGTATGAGAGTCCTGCCTGAAGAGAGGCTTAGAAGTCTTCATGTTACGCCAGACGAGAATCACGTACAACATTATTTATCAAACTGGGTCGGACTGGATGAATTTAGCGCGAGGAGGAAACACGTGACGACAACCGTTTTTTTTCAAAATAAGGCGTCTGTACAGCATGGAAATAAGATTAATTGGATTATATTCACAGAAAGTATAAAACATATTACATGTTTCCATTAAAAGTAAATAGACGCATGTAATTTACTTACTAATTTATGCAACGGTAAAAAATGGCAAAAATGTGGATGTACTTGTTCGGTATTCTGCAAATGTTTTCATTATATTCAGTTTTGGCTTCAGCCAAGAATTTTCATTTCGGTGCATCCCTAGTTCTCACTTTGTACAACCGTCACCGTCTTAATGTAGCGTTTCAGCATGCTGACGGTCCCCATTTAACTTCCCGTAAACACAGCGTACAGCTGAGGCTGATGGGAAGCAAGCAAGTATTTGATCATAAACCAAAGTATTGACCTGATGATGGCACTAGAGGAAAAGTCAGAGGATCACCAAAGTTGTCACAGTTCATCCTGAGGGTCTGTATTAATGTCACAGTAATTCATCCAACGGTAGTTACTTCAGTTCAAACCAAAGACCCTTATTTATTATTTTTTAATCACACCTCCAGCTCTAGTTGCTTCTCTTTTTAAACCATGTGACATCTCCCTTTTCAAAAACAAACCGCATCACCGTTTTGAGAGCTGGAAGATCTTAATCGTATTCTTTTGTACAGTTAATGTAAATAGATGATCACTGTTGTTTTCTTTGAGTCAACACATCTGCGGATGTTTATTGTTGTGTTTGAGGGGAAGAAACCCACCAAACTGTAACGTGTCTTGTTTAAAAAGTGTTAAATGGTCATTTAGTTGAAAATACAAACTATGAACTCGAATAAGAGACTTGATTTTTCTTAATTCCTTTAAGAAGCTGTTTTGCAGATATATTCGGGTTTTTGGTTTGACAGCAGCATCAGAAGTCAAAGAAAGAGCGGAGAGGTGAGTGAAACATGGAATGCATTTATTTATCTGTTAGAGAGATCAGCGTTAGAAAAATGACAAGAAGGCAGTGTTTCCCGAGGAATGATTGTAATGAGTGGGGAGAGAAAACAGATCGTAGCAGATGCAGATGACACCCTCTTGTACATTTGAGGACATATTTCAAGGTCATCACTCTGGTACTGAAACCAACACTGGAGGTCTTAATCGTGATCCCTTTACACTCAGCCTTTAAACAGATAGGAAAACAGCTCGTCTCACCTGCTTCTGTATGTTTCTTGATGCCATTTTGGATGAGATATTTATGTCTAAGCTGCATGTATTAAACTTTGTAGGTCTCAAATTAGGTTTAAAGGGTAACTTCTGTATTTTCGGTTCAGAGATGGACCTTTTTTGTAAAAGCGTGAGATCCTTTTTGTTTAACCAGGAACAGTCCCTAGATCGACTCCCTTGACACAAATAGTTATTTTATACCTGTGGTCTTCCGCTACCTGTGTTATTGTGTGGCTTTAAAGGGTTAAAAACACCAAAGTCACACAATAACACAAACTAACTAACCGGCCAAGACAGCAGTAGACAAATAAATCCTGTGTTCTGTGAGGTAAAATTACTGTTTTTAATCAATGGAGTCTGGTAGCTTTGAGGAGAGCGATTATAACCTCTGTTTCTGGTTTACAAAAAGGGTCTTAAGTCAAAAAAAAAAAAGGTTTATTCTGTAGGGATCCTTCCCATAATGTTGCCAGAAACTTGTAATAACAATCCGAGTCTGTCAGTGGCAAAAACAAATAGAGAAAAAGGTCCAGATGAGGCGCAAAATACCCAAGTCACCCTTTAAAAAACAGTTGAAATCCTCGAATGTGTAACTCTGTCTGAAGCTTTACGAGGGCTGGCTGTTTCTTCATTTGCTGTACTGCAGGGATCTGATGTTACAGGTACCATCAAGTAAAGCAGGAAACGGCTAAACTAAAGAAAAACCAGCACTAAGTCAATGAAGTCGTTTCATCTGGAGGTGAGAAAATACACCTTTTTTAAATCAGAATGAAGCGGTGAAAGCTGTTCACACATGTTGGCAGCTGTCAGAAGTGAAAGAACACAGAGAGAGAGAGCGCGATATCAGCAGTTTGAAATCTCTCAATACCAGCAGCAAATCAGTTCTACAGTTAAAAGATCCGATTTTGTCTGTCTGACCTCTTTAGCTGCAGCACTGCTGTTCATTTTTATAGTGTATAAGCGCTGATGTCTGGGCATCGAGGTTAAAACAATTTGGTTTTTCAAACTGTAGCTTCAACACAATTTCGGACTAGATAACAACATGGAGTTACTTCACATTGATATTCAGTCTGATACACAGTCAATGCACAAGTTAAAAGAAAACTTCCTCGTCTCACCTGCTTCTATACGTTTGCTGAAGCCATTTCGGTCGACATCTTTATGTCCAAGCTTCTTGTAATTGTTTACGTGAATGTCATGGCTGCATGTATTAAACTTTGTAGCTCTCTGTGTATTTGGAACTTGAACTAGGCTTAAAGAGTAACTATTATTGTATTTTTGGTTCAGAGATAGATCTTTTTTGTTGTTGTTGAAAGAGTAAGATATTTCTTGCTTGCTTCATCGCTCTCGACAAAAACGCCACTCCCTTGACAGAAATTTTTTCAGTCATTTTACTTCTCTGGCCTGCCGCCGCCTCGATCAGTTAGTTTGTGTTATTGTGTGACTTTGGTGTTTTTAACCCTTTAAAACGACAACGTCACACAATAACACAAACAAACTGACTGACCCAGGCAGCGGTAGACGAGCAACTTCTGCGTTCTGCGAGGTAAAATTACAGTTTTTATCAATGGAGTCTGGTGGCTTTGACGAGAGCGATACAGCAGCTTTTTTTTCGTTCTTCTGCAGGGATCCGGAAGAGTAAACAATCGTCAAAGTTGAACTTGAAACACCTGACCAATAAGGCTCAGAGGTTGTGATTTGCATATTAAAAAACACCTAGATTTTGGCGTAGAATTCGTGTAAATCTAGTTGGAAAAGTGAATTTCTACAAACTTCGGCAGTAATATATAGTTGTTGTAATATGTTTAAACAGCAGTTACTTCGCCCACATGTCCAGACATCTTTTACCGCATCGAACAGCCTGCTTCCCTGCATGTTAATGCCGTTTTGTAAAAGGGGATCAGGTACTTTGCAGCAAGACAGATCTTCATGCTTTCAGACAATCTTAAGTGACCTTTTTTGCTGTGCGGAGAGAAGAGCGTAAAAAGGAAAAGAAAGCTCAGGAACAGACTTGGCGACCTCGGGTGAAAAGAGGAAGGTGTAACGTCGCAGCAGATTGTCTTTAAATCTTTGATGTACCCGTCGGAGGCGGCTCGTCCCATCTCTCAGCTTTAGTTTGATTTATTGCTTCACGTGACAATCTCACGTACCCGAGCCACTGAAGTAGAAACAGTTCTTTCAAATATAAACTCCTACATTCCAGTTGGAAAGGTCGCTGTATAGAAAATATTCAGTGTCGTACCGGTGCATCGTGCAGCGTTAACGTCGTGCTCGACAGCTTCTCACACAGCAGGAAAACATCCAAAACATTTCTGCAATCAAATGATATTTTTAATTTAAACAGCCAGATGGAGTGATTTATATTTTCAGGACGTCGTCACTGAAAAGCGTGAAACTGCCTTGGGAATCACTGCATTGGCAAATTATATTTCCTTGTGTAAAAAGATCAGATTAGACTAAATATGGTTTGAATGTATTTTTCTTTTTTCTTGCAGCGCTGATCTGGCCTCAAACAGCCCGCGGGGAGTTGCATCTCAGCATTTGCATAATCATTTCACATTTTTCTGCTTTGCTTGATGAACGCAGAGAGAAACTAATCACGGAGCTGAATTACTGCTCTGGCCAAAAAAAAATAAAAAAAAATCTAAACAAAAACAACCCAACGAGGGTTCAAAGTTAGAGCGATGTTTGGTCTCACTCTCAAAGGTTTTTTAGACCTTTTTCTCATTAGCTTTACACATTAAATCACACACAAGAAAAAGAGGAATCACGACATGAAAGAATCAACGAGGTCTCAAGTTACATTCGGCTGGAAAGACAAAAGGTAAAATAAAAAAAAAGTATTAGCAAATATTTGACTTAATTTAGAGCGCAGTCTGGAGGAATCACCTTGACGGCTCCTTGTGCAAGTGTTGTTTAAGAACCACGTGAAGACGATGTAAACAGCAGGTTTAAGTCAGAGAGGGATCACCAGCTAGCTGTTAAAGATGGAAGAGACACACCGGTGAGACTTCAGTGTAATAATCAGGAATGCATACTTAGAAAAGGAATTAAGTTTTCTTGTTTAGGGAGGCAGCTTTGAACAAAAAAAGTCCTACTTCTGGCTAATAAACCCTGTTAAAGTAGCGTTAAGGCCTCGTAGTTAGACTTGCAGAAATGTTACAGAAAAACAACCAGATGTGATAATTTAGTATGATTTTTCTGCATAGGGTTCAACGCGAAGCATCCCTGCCCCCCTTCGAAGGAACTGAAAGCCTGCAAGAACAACAACGGCAACAGAAGAAAACCAAAAGGACAGTTGAGAACAAAAAACCCAAAACAAAAGTCGCTGTTCACTTGAATGCCAGTCAGAACCTGGTGCAGTGCGCTCGGACGCCATCTGTGTTAGGTAGCTGGTGCATTTGTCCCTTTGTTTTGCAGTGAGGAGCCGCGGGCCGCGTCACTTGAACATGCTCTGCAGCATGGCCGTGGCGTAGGTGGGTCGCGCCTGCCGGTTCTCGATGGCGCTGCGGAGGTACTGGATCCCGCCGCAGCGCTCCCAGATCTCCTCGAACTGCCGGGGAAGGATCTCGGCGCCCCTCTTCCTGGACAGGCCCGTCTCCTCCAGACTCAGCTCGCACATCTCCATGTCGTCCTTTCCTGAAAGATGAACGTTTGGATTCAGGTTTATCCTCCTAAAACCAGCCTTTAACATTTACTTTACACGGATCCTGACCAATCAGAGAACCGTCAGAATTAGATTACAACAACGGCGAGCAGTTATTTCAGTTTGAACTGTACTGGAGCAACGGCCCATTGAACTCTCCAATACGCTCTGTGCGGTAAATGTAATGTTTAGCGTGTTAGCAGGCTAGCATGCTGAAGTTACACGTTGCATTTAGGCCACCGTCCAAAATGATGATTTTGTTTCAATCTGTCAATTTTTAGATTTCAACTTATTTGACAACTGCCACACTTTAATAAAATGTGGATTTGTTTTGGAATAATATATATAAACCATACAAACTGTCAACAGTAGATAGTGTAAATGTCCTTATAAAAGTTAGACTTGTCTTTTTAAAGGGGCTATATGTAAGTTTTTCAATGAAATTAATCAAATTGTCAGTGGCCTCAAAACTCACTTAGAAATGAAAGAAGCACAGGGCTGTTTTCTCGGTTGCTCGCCTCAGTCACTATTCTGCTTTTAATGTGAGGTCTCCGGGTCGGATTCAGCCCTGTGCGCAGTGTGTAGCTCGTGCTACAGCGACAACACGGCAGCTAACGACATGCAGTCCAATAACACCATGAAACAACCGGCTCACAGCAAAACACAGGCTCCACGTAAGGATACAAAACAACAATAAAGGTTTATGTGCTGAAGCCCATCAGACCAAACGGGCTCAGATGATGTCGAGTAAGAACAAAGTGAGCATTAGTAAAGCTGGAGAAACACGGAGAAAGTCCGCCTCTGAAACGTTGAAGTAACAGATCCTGAACATGTCTGTGAGAAGCCGCAGCCTGCATGCTGGTGTTGCTGCGTTTATTGCAGGATTTCTGTATGAAAGCGGTTGTGTTTCGGGTTACACTCGCTCATGAGTTCAAGCGAGCACACATACGAGAACACGCCTGGTAGCAATCTTAGAACCGCACCGCTAGTGGCCGCTGGAAACTCCATAATGCCCCTTTAAAACTCTCCATATTTAATCATACATCATTTGAAAGCCCCCAATTTTTACTTCATGTATTACAACATTAAATTTTTTAATGACTAACCTAAAGTGTAGTGTAGCATAGTGAGATACTGACATTTAGGATGTTAGCGTGCTAATGTGCTAAAGCTAGCTTACAAAAGGTTACATATTTAGCATTGCACAAAAGTTAAAGCAGATTATTTAACAAGTTAATTGCGTTATTACTGTAAATAAAGTTAACTGATAAAAGCAAGATGACAAAATGACGAATATAAAAATGAGTATTTACCGTCTTAAAATCTGAAGTCACAGATTACTTAATGCCCCCTTTAAACTGCTGATTTGGTACAAATACCAGAACAGTTCTTGAGAAATATATTTAGTTACTGCACACCACTGTTGGTTAGTTTTGGACGTGGCTGTTCTGTAAAAACTGTAGGAGCGGGAGCAACTGAACTTCAGCAGATGACATATTTCACCTCCAACACATTCAACAACGGCACTTTACATCCAGTCGGTATAACGGCCCGCATCTGCAGCCTTAAAGGCAATAACAAGTTGCAGCGGCGTGTTATATGAGGTAGTTACTCACCCACATACTGCTGTTGTCTGAACACTGCTGCTCCAAAATACCAACCATTTCACTACAATATGGGCTTTTTTTTGATTGACGACCACACACACTTTTTAAATCACACAACGTGCGGCGGCGACATGGTTTCAAAAAGCAGGAGCTCACAAACACTCCTCAACCCACAGATGACTGTAATCCGGAAAGTCAAAGAAAGTCCGGAAAAACGCTTGTAGAAGTCGTGAGGGTTTAACTCATCAACACACACACACACACACACACACACACACACATGCTGGGACAGATGGGTAAACACAACAACTTTTTACTTTTAGTGTTTGCTTCCTTTCCCTACTGCTGCTTCCTTCCCTCCCTGCTTCCTTCCCTTCAAGCTTCCTTTCCCCACTGCTGCTTCCTTTCCCTACCTGCCTTCTTCCCTCCTCAATGTGTCCTTCCCTTCATGCATCCTTCCATCTCTATTTCCATCACCGCTTCCTTCCCTCCATGCTTCCTGTTTCCTTACCTCCTTGCCTCCACTCTTAATGCACCGTCTGCGCCTGTATCTAAAGGAGTTTCTTTTTTCTCCCTTTCCAAAACCAAAAACAAGACTAAACGTGTAAAGAATGGACTGAACATTGAAATGTTAGCGTTATTCCCTCCTCCACCACGATCCCCCCTCCTCCCCCTCATACGTCCATCACATGACCGTGCTGTACTGACCTGCCACCAGCAGAATGGGGTGTTTATCGGGATGCAGCTCCATCTGCCTGGCGATCCAGGGCCCGTCGAAGTGAGCGTACCACCAGCCCTTCTTCTTGTTCTGGGGGTCTTTGTACTGGTCCCCCGGCCGGATGAACGGGATGCGGAAGTAGCGCTGCTGTCGGTTCATGGCCACCTCGTACTGCCGGGCCGGTATGGGCGGGGCTGGGTTCTGCTGGGCTGTCGATTGAATTGGAGGAGGGGAGGGGGGTAAAACAAGTTAGGCATCTTCCACAGATGATGGCAACCAATCAGGAGCCAGCGACCATGTCTACATGCAGGCTGGGGTAAGTTTATGGGAAAGATGGTCAAAATTTGCGTCGCCTTGTTCCTGTTCATCAACCTGTGTATTAACTTATGGAAGAGTTTGAGCCTCCACCCTGCTGAAGTGCCCTGGAGCTAAATATTGTCTTCACCAGCTCCGGTAGGTGCAAGTCTGACCTCCTTACAGAGAAGTTCCCTTCAAATGGACATATTAACTACTACAAAATTAATTTCAGTTATTTAAAATTTCAGTGATCTAAGTTGAAAATTTAAGTTTTATACTTGGAAAGGTGCACCGTTAGAATTTCAAGAAGATGAGTACGAGAACTGATTTCTGTTTGGGAAACTTTCAACCTGACTGTCCACATGGGATGAATCTCTTCTACAATATCTCAAGATTAATGAGGGTTGACTTTTGCTTTTTGTGAGGCCGATTTGATTCAACACAATGCGGATGTAATTTTACAAGATGCATAAGAATATGATTCTTAGCAATTCAATATGGTTTTGATTTTATTTCTTTTGTTGTTAAGCAAAATCATTAATTAACAAAAAAAGCCATTTTTACTTCACATATTTGTTTCTGTTGTACTGCCACGTAAGTAAACAAACCTCACAAAAGCTTTGTAACCCCTCACACATTTAACAGCTGAACAGTTTAAGGAAGTTGCATTATTTTTCTCACCAGTCTTGCAAGCAGTTCTGCTGGGCATAGTTTGAAACAATATCTCTTGAGTTTCCCAAACTGTAACTGTTGCACACTTTTTTTAATCGGGGCAGTTGCATCTTGAACTTTTCTTCCGGTGCACCGATGCAAATCCGTGAATCTTATCATCCCTAATATGTATGAAAACAGCTGCAAACCTACCAGCATTAGAAAAGAAGACATTTAACCTTGAACTGCATGCAGCATTTAAAAAATTAACAGTCGTATTTAAATCTTTTTTTTATATTTCGATATGTTGCTTTCATGTAAAAACACTTTGAATTGCCTTGTTGTTGAAATGTCCTACACAATTTAAACTTGCACTGCAGCTTCACTTTGACCTTAAAGTGCTTTCAAGGTGCATTCACATCAATTGTAAAGTTGTTAATACACAGATGAACGCACTGGAGCAGGGCTCATGCAAAATGAAAAATAAAAAATAAAGCGAACGTGGAAGAGCGAATCACAGTCAGCACAACCGGGTTTAAATGTCAGCTGATTTCCTGTTCAAACATCACTTCAGCAGGTGGGTTTCTTATCGCAGGTCCCCATTTACTGCATGTAAACATTAAGCTCCACTCGGCTGCTCCCGGATCAGGTTTGAATAATAAACCCGGTCTCCATCTTTCGGTCAGCAGCAATCACAGCAGTGCTGATAACAGAGGGAAGAAATCAGCGAGACATGAAGCGTGGCAGGTGTTTATGAAGGGGTTTGCATACTCATGTGAAACATAAAGCCTAGGTTATTTGCATTTTTCTACAAAGTGGAGCGTAAAATAAGGATCTACAGAGACTGAGGGAGCTTCTCTACATATTAAAGAGACGCGAGCTGCAGCTTGTTGAATCTGCAAACACTTTCAATTTTAACAAGTTATTTCACCTTGTTTTCGGCTTTTAAATCAACTGAATACGTGATTCAAAAGCATGAAGATCTGCTTGTTCGACACATTAAAAGATGAAATATCTTTTAAAACTGATTCCAAGGTTTAAACACTGTTAAAATGAGTCTTTGCAGTTTTCATGAAAATATGAATCACCAACAACGCGGTGCCCTCACGTCACCTTCCAACAGGCGAGAAAGTGAATAGGAACTACACCCACAAACACGTCGTCTTCACCTTCACACATTAACAACTTTCATAAATGGGAAAAAGAAAACATTCCTCAGAGAGGCACTTGAACTGAACTCCCCGTTGGATCCTCTCAGGTTGTTGATTACTG
Source organism: Micropterus dolomieu (assembly GCF_021292245.1). Classification (NCBI taxonomy): domain Eukaryota; kingdom Metazoa; phylum Chordata; class Actinopteri; order Centrarchiformes; family Centrarchidae; genus Micropterus; species Micropterus dolomieu. Next base: position 26,510,906 of record NC_060159.1, on the reverse strand, counting down.
TTTGTCGTACTTCCTGACTTCCTGCTATAAAGCGCCGGAGCACTTTAGGTGACTCATTGAGGGGTCGAGCGCCGCATTCAGGCTTCAAGGCTGACGAAAACAAAGGTGGATCCTGTGACCTGCTCGTACAGATGAAGAGCAGCTACCAAAACACTGAGGCTGCGACACCAGCGGGGCAGACGGTGAAATATGTGATTTTTGCTCCTGTATTTTGATCTGCAGAGGTTTCTCAAAAACATTTATCTGTTGTCAACAAACATCAGGACACTCAGGGTTAAAATGTCTTCCAGTCAAAGTTTTCACCTGACGACAACTTTCATGAACAGAGTCTGAAGTCAGCCACGAATTAGCAGATAAATTCTTCCTCTAAATGCCCAATCCAGAGGTTTGAAGGGAAAGGTCACCCAAATAGCAACAAAATTTAATGGGAGGTAAATGTAATTTCTTCTGTGATGTTGGAAGCACTTCAAAAAAACTCAACAGCAACATGTTTTATCCAATTCACCAACCGTCCTGACAGCGCTGACCTTTGAGGGAACGGAGAACCGAAGGGGCCAAAATCTAGAAAACTACTGTCACATTAGCTGAGCTTTACCCTCCAGGTTTGTTTTCTGTATCCCTGTGTCTGAGTATTAACTGCTTTTTGAAACAACTCCTGTTAGTGACTGAACTAGTATCAGTTAGCTAGAACGTTTTACCCGTTTTTTAGTCAGGAACAGAGACAAAACAAGACCAAGACCGAGGGAGGGCGACACCGAGTCCAGACCAAGACTTTTAGGGGCTGAGACTATTTCCAGACCAAGACCGAGGGAGGGCGACACAGAGGGAGGGCGACACCGAGTCCAGACCAAGACCGAGGGAGGGCGACACCGAGTCCAGACCAAGACTTTTAGGGGCTGAGACTATTTCCAGACCAAGACCGAGGGAGGGCGACACCGAGTCCAGACCAAGACTTTTAGGGGCTGAGACTATTTCCAGACCAAGACCGAGGGAGGGCGACACCGAGTCCAGACCAAGACCGAGGGAGGGCGACACCGAGTCCAGACCAAGACCGAGGGAGGGCGACACCGAGTCCAGACCAAGACCGAGGGAGGGCGACACCGAGTCCAGACCAAGACTTTTAGGGGCTGAGGCTATTTCCAGACCAAGACCGAGGGAGGGCGAGACCGAGTCCAGACCAAGACCGAGGGAGGGCGACACCGAGTCCAGACCAAGACCGAGGGAGGGCGACACCGAGTCCAGACCAAGACTTTTAGGGGCTGAGACTATTTCCAGACCAAGACCGAGGGAGGGCGACACCGAGGGAGGGCGACACAGAGTCCAGACCAAGACCGAGGGAGGGCGACACCGAGTCCAGGCGACACCGAGTCCAGACCAAGACTTTTAGGGGCTGAGACTATTTCCAGACCAAGACCGAGGCAGGGCGACACAGAGTCCAGACCAAGACCGAGGCAGGGCGACACAGAGTCCAGACCAAGACCAGTTCCCCACATTACATGACCCACAATAAAATGTGGAACAGGATCACAGGTATTTCTTAAATTGATCTGAAAGATCCACATTCCCACTAAAACACCCTCACACAAACACTAAGAGCTGAAATCAATGAAGTATTTAGGGGAGGGGGGGACAGTCGATAACGGTAACAGCACATTTTTAATTAGGGTTGTTGGCTGCATTTAGAGCAATATGTTTTACATACAATCAAAGTTAGGATGTTAACAAATAAATCAGACGATGCAAAAGCAATTTATGGATATTCCCAAAGTTATGGTCTTGAAATAAAATCCAGAGTCCTCAATGTCCGAGACCGAGACGAGACAGAGTACAAATGCGGTCGAGTCCAAGACGGGATCAAGACCATCAAAAAGTGGTCTTAAGACCGGTCTCGAGTACTACAACACTACTTGTTTAGTGTTTTGGAGTTAAACTTTCCAGTTACAGTAGTTCACCAACTAGCTCGCCGAGCCTTCAGATATTTTTCGGAGACGAGCTGATAAATTTGCTTATCATTGCTGTCGAGTTTTAAATGTTTTGGGCATCAAAAACGTTGCTGCCACCCCGGGAACTCCAATGTATTTGTTTGGGATCTCAAACTATGTATAGATACTGTAAGGAGAGAGGGTTTCTGAGTGAGTGATTGAATGTGTTTGTTCTTAGTCTGGATTTCAATGGAGACCCAGATGATTTTTAAAGATTTTGGATGAATCATTCATTTTGGAAAGAAAACCATCAAACGTAAACATGGCCAGCTTTACACTCAGACGGCAGACAACCTCCCGCCACATACAGCTGAACGGGCTGTTATGTATATGCAATCTTCATTAAATCAGGAGTGATACAACATTTCTCTTCCAATCAGCGGGTGTGGCGGCCTTTTTCCTCCCGTCACGCTCCTGTAAAATGTGATGCTATCATCTGTCGCCAAACACAACGCAGGCAACCTGCCCTGAAAGCCTTCTGCCCTTCCTCTCTCTCTCTCTCCATTTTTCTTCCTTCAGAATCCCTCCCTGTAGTAGTATCAATAACAGCAGCCTTAAGAGCTCGGGGGGAATTACCTCAGCTCTTTATCAAAACTGTTACAGCTGCCAGGGAGGAGTCTCGCAAATTGGGCGAGAGCTGGCGCCGGTGCACCGGTCAAAAAGACAAAAACAGCGACAAATAATCCCTTTAACACACGTGTGTCAATAGAGGCTGCGGTTGCCGTGAAAACCCATCCACCCTCCTCCTCCTCCATCAAGCCGAGCAGCCCAAAGCACAAACCCAGAGGCCAACAGCGATCCCAGTTAGGAGCAGACCTGTATGCTGGGGGGGTCGGGAGTGCAGGGTTAATAAGGTGGCGGGGGGAGGTAGGGGGTGTAGCGCTGTGGTTAGTAGCGTTCCACACTGGAGGACCACTTACATGCTTTTTTCACAGGTGGTGCATGATCTGAAAGTAAACATGCCAGGTTACACGGACGAACACCGCAGGAAGTGATGCAACACGGCAGCAAACAGTGAAACAAGTGAGACACGTAATGAGACAGACGAGAATGAAAACACAAATACTGTTGATGTATATGAGATGATAGCTGAGCTTACTGCTAATGAGTCCTAATGAGAACATTTATTATCATCATCATCATCATCATCCTTCAGTGCGACTTTGGGAGAATTTGTGAGATGTGTGCAAAGACTGGATGTTAAAGTTAAACGTCAAATTAAGCAGTAGATTTCTGACAATGACGCAGTAAAACTTCTTCTTTTTTTTTGTCAACAAATCCCACAAAAAGACCATAAAAGGCCGTTTGGACGCAGCGTGACGGAGCTAACTTATTGTTGTTTCCTGCAGATTAACTGAGCTCCTCTGGCCGCCAGTGTAATAGATGATCGTATATCTGAGAGGACCTTTGTCACTCATCACCCCCCCTCTGGCCTTTATCCGTCTGATCCATCCTGTCGCTCTCAGCTGTGGACTAAAACAGAGAGACGAAGACAGACTGAGCCATCAAATGACGACACATCTCTCAAGAGTCTCAGTGATCTTATTCAAATTAGAAAGCACTCAGGACGAGCACACCTCTGTCTCTGCCTTTTCATTTGATTAATTCTTTTTGCGATAATGCTGCTCGGCTGATAATACACTCAAATGAATACTTAAATGAGATTGTGTGGTCACAACATTGGTGAAATGACGTCCATTTGTGCAGGTTAATTTTCGCACTTTAAACTTTGGCTTTGCAACAAGAAGTCGATTAAAGGAGACCCTATTATTCTTTTCCATTTTATAGGACTTATTCTACAGTGTTGGATGTTCGTGTTAAACATGACCAAAGCTTCAAGTAATGAGGTTAAAGTATTTTCTAAGACACACGGAGCCGGTATTCCATATATGGTCATTTACTCATCACAGCAACGCTCAGGTCTGTCTGTACCGCCCAGCAACAGCCTGGTAACTTGCTTCAGGTCTTGGCCAATCAGAAGACAGTGGGCTTTGAGAGGGGGGGGCCTTAAAGAGACAGGAGCATCTACAGCTTGTTCCAGACAGAGGCTGAAATGAAGGCCTACATGAAGAGCCAGTAAAAGATCATGCAAATCTGCCATACAGGAGTCACAGAACTACAATATATAGGTCTCCTTTAATAGGTTAGTCGATGGAAAGAAAATTAATCGTTAACTATTTTGATAATCAATGAATTGTTTTTTAAATAATCATAATAATGCATTACATTTATATAGAACTTTGTCAGAGGTACTTAAAGAGCTTCAGAGTGAAATAAACAGGGGGGGTGATTAAAAGGCCAGATGGAGAAAGACAGGTTGGAAATTTTGTCAAGACACGAGGGAACCCAACACTCTTTGTGACAAGTGCCATGGGATCTTTAACGACCTCCGTTTAACGTGTCATCTGAAGGACGGCATCTCCTACAGCACAGCATCGCCTTTGCTGCACTGGGGGATTATTATTATTATGACCAGAGGGAAGCCTGTGCCTTACTGGCCCACCAACATCTCTTCCAGCAGCAACTTAGTTTTCCCCGGAGGTCTCCGATCCAGGTACTCGCCAAGCACCGATCTGCTTGGCGTCAGTCATTCAGCAGAAGCAGGCTACACGTCGGTATGGCTGCTGGTTTCATCTTGTTAAACTTGAGGCTCTGCTGCTATTCTTTATCATTTATAAATCGTACATGAAGAGTCTTACGGTTTCGGACTGCTGGTTGGACAAAAAGAAGCAATCTGAAAGCTTCGGGCTCTGGAAAATTATGATTTTTCACATCAGTTTTTTTTTTTTAAAGTGCTGTTTGTCTCCATGAAGCCGATCGGCAGCAGGACGGAGCTGTGACTCTCACATTAAGGGCGAAGGATAAAAAAAGTGTGTGTGTGTGTGTGTGTGTCACGGTCCAATCAGCAGTCTGAGCAGAGCTGCACACAATAGACAGCTCAGAGTAAGAGCTCCCTGTCGTCATGACAACTTGACACAGGGTAGATAAGGCGATGGCGGCGGAGAGGTGAGAGACGGAGATCATTTGTTCCTAGTGTTTTAACGTCGTCTGAGGCCGAACCGTCGACGACCCACGACGTAAAGTTTTAAGCGTGTCTTAAATACGCAGGGGTCAGCTTTAAATTTGTGGGTTTTGTCCACGTTTCATCTCAGTAATATATTTCTGTGAAACCTGTAATTACAGATTTACATCAAAGCCACAGTGTGTGACGGCGGAGGCCAGAGGTGCAAAACAGCGCGTGCACCATAGAAGGTGGACGCCACTGTTTCGAAGCCTCGTGTTTGGCATTTTGGGCCGTCGCCATGTTGGTTTTTTTGGAACCAGATGTGACCGTATTTGGACGAGAGGGTGGAGCTAGCTAGCTTGGTTTTGCGAGGTGCATCCATAATTCACGTCAACTGTGATACGCATCAGTGCCTTAAACTTGCTTTCTCTCTAACGGCCAGCAGGGGGCGAAAATAAGTGTGTATAGAAGTCTATGAGCAAACGAGGCTCCTTCTCAGCTGATTTATTCCCTCAGTAAACACTTTCCTGATGAGTTTATGATCTCAGTCGCTAGTTTCAAGTCTTCTTCAACACAGCGTGATGTTCATTTAGTAAATTATGGTCCCATTTAGAGGAACAGAGACCAGGAAGCAGGGGGGGCTTCAGGGCGGGGCTACAAGCTGATTGACAAGTCGCTAACATCGTTCTGTGTAAATTTTCTTTTCACCGTTTTGTTTATTGTGCAGCATTTTATAAAGTCTGTTTCGATGGCTGCACTGTGAAATAAATGACCCGTTATCTTTTCCTACAGTTTGACGACGATGGTGATGATGATGATTCAGATATGACTGTTACAGATGCATGTTTACGAAACAATTTAGACAACGTACGCATGGCTTTATAAACCTTACGTTGTCTGCACAGAGCTTTAAGTACCTTTAGTCATTTTATCAGTGTCTTTATGTAAGCTTGTTCTTGCTGTGGACTAATAAACAAAATTAAATGACTCTTTCTCAGAAACGATTACTGAGGAGTGTAATAAACCAGGAGCATCTTTACAGGAATAGCAGAGGACTATATTTGTTCTGTAAATGAAGCTTAAAGAGCATCTCAGAAAATACATCTGTCCTGAACACACGCTGGTGTGAGGTGACGTACCGTAGTCGGTGACACATTTCGGGGCCCGCTGCTCCGTCTCGGTGTTTCTCTTCTTGTTCTTTGACTTCCAGGCGTGGTAAACTTTGAGCCGGCGGTGGAACTCCTCTCTGCAGGCCGCCAGCAGCTCGATGTCTACGGGGGTGGGATACAGATTTGGAGAATCAGCAAGAATAAATAGTACACTATTACCAGAAGTAAATGTCAGACGACCTTTAAGGACACTGATTTTTTTCCCCCCACAAGTTCGGTCAAGATTGCATTTGGACTGCTGGGCCTTTCAACCATTTAGCCGTGACCTTTAGCTTTCTATTTCAATTTAACAGTTGTCATGTCTGATTATTAATAGCAGAATGTTGCTGGTTATTGTGAACGTACATCCTACTAAATATCATCCATCATGCTAAGTGTAACCAGATGTTTTCTACACGAGTTCAGGTTACGTCAGCACACAAACTTTCAGATCGTGACTTATCTTTCAGCGGACAGCCGATCACTTTGTGGTTCTTTGCCTTTGAAATGCAAAAAAGTGTCCCGTACAAAAACCTTCTGGGAGAAACACCCCGACTGACTCGTGTGGTAAAGTTTGTAATTACAATTTAATAACTTGAACTCTTCTGTGTTTTGTGCTTATTTGACCTTCATGCGTTGAACGTTTGCTGGCAGTTTCTAGAACTGGTGTTTATGTCTAGCATTTCTTCTTTTAGTAAATCATAACTTAAAGTTTTCTTTATTAACTGAGGCACTACGTTCCATGTACCCCCGGTCTAAAATATCTTTGAATGCTGTACCAGTAAGATTTCCCCTCACTGGAACTAAGGAGCTGAGACTATGTAGTGTTTTCTGCGGCTCTGGGCTCTTCTGATCGGAAATCTTTGGCGATTGCGAAGGGAAGCAAGCACGATGTGTCTTTGATCTGCTACAATAAGTTTCTTCGGCCGACCACTGCGTCTACGGTCCTTTGTGCTTCTTCAAAAGCACTTGGCCGTCTCATCGTGTATGACTTTTGACAGTGACCCGTCTCCAGCAGCCTCACCGTGTTAGCGCCGTTTGGCTGTTTCGGTTAACGATTGTTTTTTTTTAAACCTACATCATGAACTTATGATCATTAGCACCTGTTTGGTGTAAATGTTTAATCACACACCTGACGATATGCCTGCAAAACCTCGGAGCGGACGCGGAACAATTGATGCTGGTTTGACGGCGAAGGGCGGTCACATGTTGATTTGACTTCTTCTGTTCACTCACTGTTAAATCATAAATCTAATCTATTAACATGTTTATTTTGGATAGCATTACTTACTGTACGGCATTTTTCCACATCTGCCTAAAACCTTTGCACAGTACCGTATGTTTGTTAACACACAGTTTGTTGGTGTTGACAAAAAACATCCAAATCCTCCTCAAAGGAGGCTTGAATACTATTTATGATCACAATAAATAGGAACATGACTTGTAATGTTTTATTTAGCTCTTTATTTATACATCAGTGGTCGGCAACAGGCGATAATTGGTAGCAGAAAAATAAATAATAAATAATAGCGGCTGGTGCTGAAATAGATCTCAGTCATGACAGCTACAGTTACTCACATAATCACTTCCTCTTAAGTGATTGTGTCTCCAAAATAAAAGCGCGAGAACTTTTTTTGCACCAATGTTTCACGTCGAGTTTATTAAGAGCTTTTACTTAAACGACATTCAAAAGAGACTCTGGCGTGCTCGACACACCCCTGAAAAAGCCGTCGGTAAACGTGTGACCGGATTTCACTGGATTTCCTCAGGGAAATGAAAATAAGCGTCCACAGGTTTATGAATGCCGATCAAACGCCGGGACGCGCACACGCACCGCAGCACACGCTTTATTGTGAGCATGTGCAAAAGTGTCCTTAATTAATTTGTTTAACAAGGGAAGAAAAAATAAATACCTGCAGTTCAATCAATCTAACAAACCTTCCAGACAAAACAGTTCGGACTGACACACAAAACACCGTGAAAGAGAAGGACAAGTTAATAAGCTAGAGCCACCACCATCAGCTCTGTGTAGAGGTCTGCATGCTGGGTTGATTCCTTTCATTGTGCCCTCGTATGAGCAGAGCACACACATTCTTCTGTGTGAAATATTGTTGTATGTTTTTGTTGTGTATATATATTCCTACAATGCAGTAGATTTATTAAATTCATGGTCACTTTGAAATTTAAAAAATGTCTTTTTTATGCCCCAAATTGTTATTTTGTTTGATTAATGCTAACTGTGAACGTTGCATGATGAACATACATGTGAAATAGCATAAAAAATGAACGAAACTTAATATTCAACATTTGATAACATATATATATCTATGTACCTATGGTGCAGACACAATGATTTTAAAGCTCTAAATCACTATAAGACTAAATAAATAATATGGATTTTTATTGTGTCTGACAAAATTACAAAATCAGGAGGTCGCACCGAAATATTGCTGGATTGGTGAGATCTTGTACAAGAAACACAATTAGATTTCTTAATACCACATTTTATTTCTTTTCAAAATTAAAACCTGTTCATCCGAATTCTCAAGAATCAGTTTCTCTATCCCTGTGAGGATCACATCTCCTTCATACCTTAACCATCACAACTACATGCCCAACCCTGCGCCCTGCGCCCTGCGCCCTGCGCCCTGCGCCCTGCGCCCTGCACCCTGCGCCCTGCACCCTGCGCCCTGCACCCTGCGCCCTGCGCCTTCCGCCCTGCGCCTTCCGCCCTGCGCCCTATCCAATTGTAACCTGAACCCTAAACCCAAGTCTTAACCCTCAAAAAGGCTCTCCACCCGCGGGGAACTTCATTTTTACTAACACATTGATTGGGGGGGGTTCATCGGTTAGGGTGCATTCAGGTTAAAGTCCCCACCGGGATATGAAAACATGAAACACATTCACTCTCTCACACATACACAGAGAGAGAGAGACAAAAGATGTTTTACACAGCCAGCATAAAGATAACACATTTCATCAGGATGATTCAGATAAATTACTTTAGTGGGGAAAAAAGACAAAAAACAAAAAAAACATTCAATTTATCATCGGAGGCGCGAGGGCTAACGGCGTGCGATGAGATGCTTAATGCACACTAAGTGCTTAGGTAACGTCAACTGGACAAAAATACTTTGAGCAGACAGATGATTGGGGGGTGGGGGGGGGGGTTATTTCCATTTACTGTGAGCGCTGAAATCACTGCGGGATAAACGACATCGTGGCAGGTGTCAACAAGCCCTCGCCGCTCGTTATGTTGGACTTTTTATTCTGCGGATCATCGTGAGCGGCGGACGTGATCACATCAGTATTCGCTCTCCTCCGCTGTCTGGGAGGCGAGGTGAGCGGCCTGTTAACAGCTAACCGACTCATTTCTGTGTGTGTGTGTGTGTGTGTGTGCGCGCCGCCGCCGCCGCCGCCCCCCCACAGGCTCTGCTTTTCCCCACACATTCATTTGTGGGACGCCGCCGGGTGCCGTCCCTCCCCCTCCCCGTCCTCGTCGTCCACGCTCCCCCTGCCGCGTAGGACAAGGACAGGTGAGCTCTCGGGTTAAACTCAATATCATGAGAAGAAAACAGAGGAAAGCGGTGGATGTTCTCCCCTCGGCTCCTTTTATTACCTTTATCACTGGATCATAATCCGCCCGGGGAGGCAGCAGGATTTGCACCATCAGGGTGAAGCCAATTCAACCTTTCACCGCCGTTATGTTGAAATGTTGTTGAGCTCACGACTAATCTGTTATTGTGCTGCAGTAACGAGGGGTGGAAGACGTATTTACATCCTTCGCTTCAAGGTTTTATTAGGCGATTTCATACTGCGGCAGTAACATGAAGACTTCACAGCCTCTCTTCAGACTTAGGACCCTCATCCTGCAGCACTTGTTGCTTGCTGAGAGTATGCTCGACCAGTATCAAACAGTGGTTATGTGACAACTTCCTGCTTCTGAACTCAGAGGAAACAGAAACACTAATTAATTATCGCCCCTAAAAGTAGAATCCCTCAGATTAAATGGCATATTGGTGACTCAGGAGCTCAGGCGTTGTTTTTGAGTACAACACTAAACAACTAACTGTTTCTTCCAACTGAGGAATATTTCCAAATTAAGAACACTGGTGTCAAAAGGGTGAGTTGGAGATGCTTTTATTTCCTCCCCTTTAGATTACTGTAACAGTCTTTTTACTTGTTTGAGCAGCTTTTCCGTCTCCAGGCTGTTCAGAACTCACATTAACAAAAGAGCGCACGTCACACCTGTTTTAGCAGCACTTCACTGGTTACCAGTCCAGAACAGAATTCAATTTAAAATCCTGGTTCTTACTTTTAGAGCCCTGCACGGGTCAAGTTCCTCCCTACACAGCTCAGAGGTCATCGGGTCAGTGGGAGGATCGCCTCCCTTTCTGTCTTAATTCTGTCGATTCTTTTAAAAAGCAACTGAAGACGCTGCTATTCAAGCAGGCGTTTAGCTAGACGAGGGGTTTTTATGGTTTTGTTCTGTGTTTTCCATTTGTATTTAAATTTTCTTATGCATTGTATTTTACTTTGTTGTGTTGTTTTACATTTTATTGTGAAGCACTTTGTGATTTTTATCTGTGACAGGTGCTATACAAATAATACTTACTTGTCTTTGTAAAGAGAGAAACTGACAGGATGAAGTCAATAACCTGCCTGTCAGCTCGCTCCGGTCCGTTTCAGTGGATTTACCATAAAGGCTTGAATACGTGTGCACTCCAAATGTAGGTGCGGCTTCTCGCAAACGGGTGACAGAAACACTCAAAGCGGGTCAGAGCGTTTGTTCTCAAAAGTCAGTGCTTGCTCTTTGTGCTTTCACTATGATAAAAGTAGGCTACGTGGTTAAATTCTTTTTTTTGTCTGCACAGGGTGCGGCGTAGGGCGGACTCAGCAGGTAACCAGGAAAGCCGGATCGCTATGTGAAACCGCACACGGTTGCGGGATTAAGCCGCAATATTTCTTTCAGAATGAATGAGTGAATGCGGCATATTGGCGGACATTCTTTCTGCGTTTACCGGGGCTATAGAGAACAGTATTATGTAGCAAATCATTTAAATTAAAAACTACATCCATTAAGCAAGACATCAACACGGTCAGGGGTCCTCAACTACTTTTGTTCAAAGGGCCAGAATTATTCCAAGCAGACACTGCAGGGGCCGGACTCTTATTAGCATTTTAATATTTTCACTTTCTCAAAATAAAAGTTATTGGCCTAAATCAGTGTGAACAGACTCATAAAAACACAGTAAATCCATATTTATAACTAAATACTTTACTATAAAATGCTCTCAGGCCGAGTGACGGTGAAAATATTGTAATTATAACTCTGACTGTCATGAAATTAAACACTTCGCCATCAAACCAGCATCAATTGTTCCGCGTCCGCTCCGAGGTTTTGCAGGCATATCGTCAGGTGTGTGATTAAACATTTACACCAAACAGGTGCTAATGATCATAAGTTCATGATGTAGGTTAAATATTACACTTTTAACGCTATTATTCATTTGTGGCGTTATTGTGCACACCTGTAGTTACTGGTGGTAACAGCAAGTGGAAGAAGTCTGGGGCAGCTAAACAAACTTGTCAGGCAGCAATTTGTCTTTTTCCATAATTGTGTGACTTTATGCTGAACACAACATAAATCTGCAAACAGGGAAAGGAGCTGGTTACCTGGTTACGAGAAGGTGGGGGTGACTGCTGCAATATTTCAAACTAGTCCACTGTCACTTTATTTTGAAAATAACCACATTTTTGATAAATCTCACTGACAGACACATTTCTGCATTTGCAGTCGTCATGGTTTTTAGGAGTGTGCATCTTCACTGGCCTCACGATTCTTTTTATTAACGGACACGCTGTGACCTGCTCGCGCATTTACAGCCAGACTGAAACGCAGCGCTCGTATATTGCAATACTTTCATCAGAAGCAGTTCTGCAGGCCGCCAGTTGATGATCACTGCCCTCTGTGATCATAAGGCCTCTTTCTAGTGCGTCAACTACTAAACAGAGGTGAAAAACCTTTTCTTATTTATTGAGATTCTTTGAAGGCTCAGCTTTGGGATGGATTCCAGCAACACTGCGGTCTGTCTGCGGTAACAAACTGAACACTCACCACATGAGGTGTTGATGGCGTCCCGCAGCTCGGCGTACTTCCACTTGCTCAGCTCGTACTTCTTGGCCCCGGCGGCGGCCTTGGAGGCCTGGACCTGTTGACCTCTAACACAGGAAGCAGACAAAAAAGGACGCAGGAAGTCAGCAAAAAAAGACCCGCAGCAGTGAACCGTGGGATACCGGCAGCGGGGAACGTGTGTGGAGATCAGAGGGCGTAGAGTTATTTGTTTAAATCCAAACTTGGGTCAGAAAGGATTTGCAGAAGTGTTGTATTAACTTGTAAAGGTGAAGTAGATGGGTGGAGTTTACAGTTAAAGTAATTATAATAATTATGACAATAAATACTGTGCGGGATTTAGCTTTCAAGGCTCAATGGATTTTCTTACAGAGGATTCCCTTCATCAGCCTTTCTAAAAGCGTAGAAATGATACTGTGCTGAGGTTTTCTGAGAATTTTGAGATAGGTGAGGTCAACACTCCCCAGAAGAAACCCCAGAACATTTTTAGAAAGGCCCGGTTTATTCAAACAGGAGCAGTCAGCCGATCAGACAGGCTGCCTTCAGTTTATCCAGATTACCTGAACCACTTAATTTGGAGGTCAAACTGAAAGTGAGCACACCTGAAATGCCAGCAAATGAACCCTAAAACAGGAAGTGTGTCTCTAAAGTATTGCTCTCATACGTTTGTTTCCCGTCTGATCGTCTGAATGCTCGTGTTTCTGGAACCTACTGGAAATGATCTCTGGCGAGCATGATCAGAACCGACAGAGCGATTTATTTTGTTTTCTTTCCTTCCTTGTTTCATTTGAACAGTGTTTAGATAAATGAGAAACAAAAATATCCCTTTTTTTAAAAGCTATGTGTTCACAAATCTCAGCTAGTAACTTGGTGACTAAATTGTTGTTATCGCCAACAGAACAGCAAACGGCAAAAACTACAAAAAGTAAGACGAAAAACAAACAGAATTATCCTTCAAAAACAAGACGGTGAAACAGCTCTTTAAAAATTTAGGCTGAAGTAACTCTGGACATCTGAGACGACTGTGGCAATACTCAACTTTTAAATGGCTAAAATCATTTATGTGTTGAATAACCTTTTCCAGTAAACTCCACCCACCTGGGAGTCACCACAGGAACAAGAATCACAGGTTAAATATACAACAGATTCAGGTAACACCGGTTGGAGCTACGGGTTCGTTGCAGATGTTAAGGTGAAAGCGAAGGAAAAACAGGATTAGCAGCATCGCTGTTAAAAAAGGAAAAGAGAAATGGACATCATTAAAATGCGTGCTGTTTCCAGTCGCCAGGAAGTCAAAAAGCACCTCTGGTGCGACGGCGTGGAGAAGCTGCAGTGGAGTGGTATTAAATTATAAATGACCGTTTGACAGTATAAAGTGTACAGCTCCTCTCCAGCTGTGGGCCGGGCTGTTGGCGTGCTGCTGACAGGCCTGATTAATCCGTGACCGGGATTTGCCCTTTTTAGAACACCGGGAAGTTGGAGGCGGGACCCTGCTGGTCCTCTAATCCTATTGGGTAGGCTCTGGGTTTCACGATTAGCAGGAGCTGGCCTCGGACCCGATCGGCTGTACTGTGTTCCCAAAAGCACGTGAGGCTTTGGCAGCGAGCTAAGCTTCTGCCAGTCACCTTTAGTGCCTGCTTCATGTCGCCGCGAGAGGCGGCCTGAGCCAATTAGCCGCAGACATACAAACAGAGGAACCAGGAGGAGAGGCTGGCATGACATCACTCATTCACGCCCCCCCGAGAGGATGCAGAGAGGAAGCCGCAGTAATCTGATGAGAAAGTGCACCATCGCTGTCTTAAAGGTGCGCCGAGTTAACTTTTACCTGCTGAGACCATCGGCTGTTCAAAGGTTAAACATCTCGCTGCTCTACCAGACGAAAAGGAGGTGATTTCGGACGTTACCGGAAAGATTAGAGGTCTCTGGAGGGGGCGAGAGGATTTACGTTTCAGCTTTACTTTTAATCCACAACTGCAAAAAGACTTCTAGTATTTCTGTAACTTGCCATAAGCCCAGATGTTATTTTGATGCCTGCTTGTTTTCAGCAGAAATGCTTCTAACAACAGCAGGTAAAATCCAATATTTAATTAATTTTCTCATATTTTCAAGTGAAACCAGTTGGAAAACTCTTCTATGGTCAACAAAAATAAAGGGTTGGACCTTTGAACACCAACAAGTGGAAGACGACTCAAAACGTGTGAATGTGGGAAACTTTTCTACTCGAGATGCGACTTTTAAAGGTAAAATAAATGGCGTTTTTATACAGATTCAGTGCAACTTTTTTCCCCCCCTCACCAGACGTCAGAAGAGTTTTATATTTTAAGACGTCCTCACTTTTGCAGAAAAATCTGCTTCAAGACATTCAAACTGATGGAAAATGTAAATAAAGTATTGATTATGCGCCAAAGTAAAAACTAAACTAAACTACACAGCCTTTGTCTTAACCACTCAGGCCCTAAATTGGTGCAGACTCCCGTGCTTGGAAGCTCTTTGCATGCCCTATCGATACATATTGATCAGGCTTTTCAAGTTGCACTTCTCAAAAGGAATAGCCAATAAATACTTTTGTTCATATTATTTTGCCGGGTTGATTGTATATTTTACTGCATTCCACCAACAACAAAGTGAAAAAAACATCACAAGTTTGTCAACTTTGCTGCATTTTGAATGATTTTAAAACCATAAAAAGGTCAGCAGAAGACACGAGAGGAAGAAAAGGTTCAAAATAAACAAGAAAACAATCAGTAACAGTCAGAGGATTTTCAATATTATCGGCTTGACTCTGAGGGAATTAACCCTGTTGATCTGAATTCTTGAATGAAATTTTGATCAAATCAAATAAAAATCACCTGGAGTCTTTAGGAGGATTTCTGCATCACACGGCCTCGTTTTAATCACAGATGCGGTTAATTTGAAAGATGAATGAAGCGATTGATTGAGTTGAGATTTTCAGTGAAGACAGACAAACGGGTTTTACCCACCGAGCCAGAAGTTCAGTCATTTCCTTCGCCATTTCTTCCCTAAAAAGCGGTCCCAGTTTAGAAAAGTTAGTATGTTATCTGTATTTCTTTTTACAAGCAAAATTTACAAACACTCCTAAACACTAAAAAACACGAGACAAAGCGAGACGACAAAGAGGGCGACATTTATGGAACTACAAAGAAAAAAATGGCGACAAGAAGCAAGTCCTAAAATTTAGATTTATATAGTGCTAATGTAAAATGTAATGCAACACGAATTGTCTTTAATCACCGTAATTATGAAATGATAAATAAAAAATATATAAAATATGTACGGTAGTCAACGGCGAGAGACAACAAAAATTTTGAACCCGTGCCCTGAATTACACACATGATGTTTGTCAGTTTAAAAGAATATTTTGTAAGTCAAGAAAGTCGCAATTTGAGGTAAAGTATAAGACTGTGAACATACATAAGATGTGATTACATTCTTCTATATTTTTATATTTATTCCTAATAATATATATTCTCTCAGCTGTAATATGTCTGCACAACACGTGCGTAAATATCTGCCACGTTGTTCTTTCTCTACACGTAGTTCTATTATTCTTGTACAACTTGCATCTGTTTATTTCATATTTATACATTTATTTATGTCAACTGTCTTAATGTAGCACCTTATCGCCAAAGCAAATTCCTTGTGAGTGTAAAATACTATATGGCAATAAAGCTCTTTCTAATTCTGACCCAGAGGTCACTGAAGCTACACTGCAAAAACTGAGCTCTCAAAAACAAGGGGAAAAAAGCAATAAAATGGGGGAAATATTACTTTTCTGCCAACAGAACAAGAATATTTCACTTGCTTCTTAAGGACAAAAAAAACTTGAAACAAGTGAAATTCATAAAACATAAAAGCCGCCTGGTAAGAAGACAAAAAATAAGAATATTTTGTCTTCCATTCAGATAATTAATCTTACTTAGATTATAGTTTTTGCAGTGTAACATCAGCGAGCTTTCACGTGTAGATGATGTGATCAAAGGATTAAACGCACCGGGTGAGATCCATCTGCAAACTTCCTAGCTGGTAGCAATCGAGACGCAAGACGAGACGTGCAGTTCACCAAATGTTACTGAACTGTTTTACGACAAACTTCTTTAAAAACTCATCTTTCAAACTGACAAACCTCATGTGTGTAATTCAACACTGTTTTTAATGAGTAACTCACTAAAAGAGCACTTCTTTATAGAAGAAGAGGACTGCGGATCGGAACCAGCTGGTGAATAAAGTGCTACTACAGCGTCCTCGAAAGTGTGTGATGGTGTGAGTGTGGCCTCTGCTGCAGCTGACTCATGACGTGAAGCATCAATTTCAACTTCCAGAGTGACTTTGTATGCGGGTCGCCTC
Source organism: Micropterus dolomieu (assembly GCF_021292245.1). Classification (NCBI taxonomy): domain Eukaryota; kingdom Metazoa; phylum Chordata; class Actinopteri; order Centrarchiformes; family Centrarchidae; genus Micropterus; species Micropterus dolomieu. Next base: position 26,494,274 of record NC_060159.1, on the reverse strand, counting down.
AGGTTAAGTGCAGTGAGGAGTGCGCGGGAGGGCCTACGAACCGACGCTCTGCCACGAAACGCCGCAGCCAGCGACCGCTCGGAGTACTTTAACGTGTCAGGATGCGGCGCTGAACTGGTTCAACCTCTCGCTGCTCGTGTTCCCGAGCAAAACAGATGGTGGAAATCGCTGCAGACTATAGCGGAGTGCATCTGATTCGTGCAGCCTCTCTAAATATACCTTAAAAAAACAAAACAACCCCATCTAGCATCACACAGTGTCCTCAAGGTGTTTGGTGTATTGAGAGGAAACCTACATGGTCAAGCTCTTGAGCTTCGTGGTTCCAGCAGCGCTGCAAACAAGAGGATTATAGGATTATAAGATGGAGCAGCACTGAACAATATAACAAATCAATCAAGAGAAGGAGAGGTGATTCCTTTCCCCCTGCATCTCATCAAGAAGTGATTCTCCTTCCAAACTCTGATTAGAGGACACGGCGCCAATTTATCAATGACAGTTTGGACATCATTCTTCACTTTAACTGGGCTAAATAAAGAATAAAAGCTGTGTATCAGGGGTCTTCTGATTTAAAAACATGCTTACATCTTATACGTTGGTTAAAATTGGCCTGTCGGGGTCTTTGAATAAATATATAATTCAGATTAGTGCAGATTTATGGGACACAAAGAGCAGCTGCCTCGTTCCCCCAAGCGATTAGCTCCAGAAACGCTTGCAGAAGAGCCCGAATGACAAGACTAACGCTTCATTTCTTTTGTTTGAAATGTCTAACCGTTTCTCTGACACACTTCCTCTACAATACCGGCAGCAGGCTCTTCATTTTTTATCTAATTTAGGTCAATTTCCTATCATTTTAAGACAATTAAAATGATTGTAGGCTGCTCATTATTTTTAATTTGCCTCAACATATATAGGATTTTGTTAAGTATATATAATATCCAAGGAAGGTTAAAACCAAAGAGCAACAGAGTTTGGTTGAAGAAGTTTCTATCTTCTAGTCTAGCTGTTCTTTGATTTTAACCTTCCTCAGGTAACTATGACCTGGAGGATTGAGAGTCTGCACATCTTATATTACACAAAGAGTAACTTAATACACTTTTTAAAATGAGCGATGCACTTTATTATGCGATCAATCAGGGAGCAGGGGTGTGTTTCTGCTTGGCTGGATTTGTGTAACGTAAAGAGGGTGCGTTCAAGCTAAACAACAAGTCTTAAGTTGCTCTTTAAGAAATGCATCCATGTGACTATGGTTGAACAGCGGCCTCTGTGGCCACAGGTGGTAATTACACAAATGCTGCTTTTTAAAGGAGACCTATTACGCTTTTCCACATTTTATGTAACAATGTTGGATGTTCATGTTAAACGTGGCCAAAGCTTCAAATAATGAGAATAAAGTAATTAAAAGAAATCCCAGTGAGCCAAAAACTCAGATTTTCTCTTGAACGCTCTGATTTCAACTGCTTTTTCTACCGTTTCTACGACATTATTCCACATACGGTCATTTGCTCCCACAGCAACGGCTCAGTCTGCCTATTCCGCCCGGCGACAACAGCGGCCTGGTAACATGCTTCAGGTCTTGGCCAATCAGAAGGCAGTGGGCTTTGAGAGGGCGGGGCTTAAAGGAGCATCTACAGCTTGTTTCAGACAGAGGCTGAAGTGAAGGCCTACATGAAGAGCCAGTATAAGCAAAGTCCAAGTCATGCCACTCGGCCGCCATCTTGGAAACGCCTCCGGACAGCTTCTGGATGAATGTGGAGAGAGCCAGAGCTGAACTTTCACTGGTCACCGGGACATAAAAACTACGTGAACAGAATCAGCAGTAAAATCTAATAAAATCGCTGAAAAAGTTTGACGACTTTGCCCCAAAATATGGTTTAAAAAGCGTTTTTCCCGACCGGTTCCACTTCTACTACGCTTGCGTCATCCTCTTCCGCCTATTCGCAGTAGAAGTAAAACAGACCCTTACGTCAGTGGAACCACACGATTGGCTGAAATATGTTTCCTGATTTGGCTGCTGAAGGCAGATGATTGGCTTTCTAGCGGGAGGGGCGGGATAACCGCAATTTTTGCCGTTACGGGCTTTCCCCATAGAGTTGTATTGAGGATTCGATTGAGTGGCGCGTCTCCTCTAAAATGTCTCTGGTAAAAGATTTGAATCATGCAAAGCTGCCATAAAATTGCTTTTATCTTGTATTGTTTTTGTATTATTGTCTCTTTATTTGTAACTTGTTTTTGAAAAGTGCTCTACAAATAAAGATTATTATTATTATTAAAGGAGTCACAGAACTACAATACAGGACTGGAAATGCAGTACAATAGGTCTCCTTTAAAGACACCAGTAACAATTAGACGACCTGAAACAATAAACAGTCGACGTGTGACGAGGTTTCGTACCATGACGTGACGATATTTCTCCAATTCTGTTTGTTTTGTAGCTGCGGCAGACAGTTAACTTGCTAACATTAGCCACCATAAGCTAATGGTCATACCAGAGCAAGAAAGATTGTAGGACCAAAGCCCCTCAGTGTACTGAACTGTTGAAGGACTGTGTTATTCATTCTTTCAGAAGCCTTTTAACTGCAAAGATGCAGATTAAATGTATGCTTACATTTTAAGCCTATTATTATCCCATACATTTGAGAGTTGCTTTTAAAGGCGACTCCTACACTTTGCTGTAAGTGAAAGTATATATATATATATGGACATATTTTTCTTCACTGTTGTCAGAGAACTGTAAACTCTTCAGAAAGTTTGGTAAACACGGGCCCCGATCACGCTTCTGGTGGGTGACAATCACGTGGGTGCTACAATCACAACTGGTGCTAATTACTTGGTTCAAATGTGGGCAGTAAAAGTTCTTCTATTCTATTAAATTAAACAATAAAGAGTGCCTTCTATTAAACTGGTGCGACTGTCAGTTGCAATCAGCATCTCATTGTTAGAGACCGGGTGGAGGGGGGGGCGGTGCTCGGCTGGCAGATCGTTACAGCATGCAGAGGGGTTGGTTATGGATTGAAAAGGGTTAGGGGAAGGTGGGAGCGGGGATTAAATTAAAGGGTTGAATCGCCGGGTCTTACGCTGCTCTCTCTGGGGACGATGGAACTGAGGAGCCGTTACTGAGGGGAGAGAAGAAAAAAAAGAAAACAAAGAAGAAGAACAATGGTTAAACACACATGATCGAACGGAGGTGGTGATGGTTTCTGCGGTTTCACAGCAAACAGATTTAAAAACAGTTCCTGCAAGAAGTTGTCAAGAAGTTGGTTTGGAAAGAACTAAAAGAGCAAAAAGAGTCGCAGTCCAACAGAAACTTCCAGTCTACAAAATGTCAAACTGAGGAACAGGAAAGCCTTCTGGATTTTGATGCATTATCAATGGTTTGGTTTGAGCTTCAGCATCATAAAACATTAATTGTTTTTTTAATAACAAGTTGGACTTGTCCTGCCAGTATCCTGTCAAACTGAAGCCCGAACCACGAACACTACCACACTTCGTACAGGACTGTGAGAGCTAATCAAGGTCGGGTAGACAGCAGAAAAAGAGGATGTTTTACTTTTAACATTCTTGATGGATATGTAAGCTGAAGTCAAAGGTTCATAGTCTGGGTCTGGTCGGGATTCAGAAGGGGTTGATGCTTGATAATCAAACATCTCTTGTGTAGTGAGATTGAGCTCTACAGATCCACAGAGCACACGTGGTGGTAAAATGAGGCTACCAGGGCCGGGAATCTGTTCTAAACATCTCACATGGTGCCCGAGTTTCCGTACAGACACCAAAATTGATTATACAATAAAAATGTCTGTGTCAGCTTTAAAAAAAAGAGCTTAAGACAGCAGATACCATCAAAGTGTTCTCAAGCTTGAATACCCTAAACGGCCGGGGAAATTAATTTTACTGTTATTTCCCTTTGCTAAATGTCTCTATTTATTGTATTTAGCCTATTTAACCGATGCCAGACTGATGTAATGAATACCTTGGGACCACTTGGAAGTTAGGTTTAGGGTAGTTTAGCTCTTAGGTTAGAAATGATCCCTAATAGATTGCATGTACTTTATATATTTGTTGTATTAATCTAGACAATGTGTGAGTACTTCTAATATATGTTGGCTTAGTGTCTGGGCCCCTGTGGACACGCTTCAGATCTGCATTATTTCTTATGTATTTTTAAAATGTTTTGTGAATAAAACTGAAAATACGTCTTTCGATACCGTACCTTGACCAACACGGTAGTTGTGTTAGTTACCTGCGCAGTCCGGAGTCGTTCTGCACCTCCTCGGGAATGAGCTCGGCCTCGCTCTGAGCGATCCTCAGCGCCAGCTCCCGGTCCCTCCTCTCCTGCTCCAGGACGGCCTGCCGAGCCGCGTCCTCCTCCCGCTCAGCCAGCAGCTGCACCTCCATCTCCACCTGAACACACACACATAAAGCACTTTACATTTCCGCCTGTGCTCTGTGGGACAGCCGGAGCGTCTCTGCTGCTGTTAGCATATGTTCATGCGTAGAAGTGTTGGAGGTAACTGCCAAGTCTACGAGTTTTTGACTCCTCAGAGTTGTCCACCATCTGCACGTGTTAAATATCTGCCAGATCCACTTCAGCACGGCTGGTGCCTCATGCTGCGCTCTCTTAAAAAAGCCTCAGTTAGAAATGTTTATTTAGAAGTATCCGAGACTGTTTGCACATGCAGATGTCACCCGAAGCACAAGTTTGCTTAATAAAGCTTTATAAATAAAACTGAATTTGCAGCTGTGATGCATCGCAAACTGTATCATCGCTGAAGTTCATTAGAATTTCACAACATGCTGTTTTGTTTTGAGGTGGGCCGCGGGGCTGGACTGGTAATCTGGCCCAGCGGCCAATTTTTACCAACCGTTTCTTGCGTTCTTCACACGGCTGCTGCCAAATGCGCGAAAACAACAGATATGTTTGCTACCGGGTCTGCAGCAGCGTCAACATCTATCCATTTGTTAAAAATGTTCTGAAAAATAGCTTGCACCAAGAAATGTTAATTAACAAATAAAAATGCTATGAAAAAGGTTTATTTGCACTATAAGCCTGCGATGCGATGCAAATATAGAAGAAACCTCTACGTTGTCCAAAAGTAACTTAAGCTAAAAAAAGAGCCACAGACCCCCCTATCGAATATTTCATCAATAAATATTTTGTTCTAAATAGTAGGCCTATTAAAATATATTCTTCTCTTGTTGTCATGACCCCAATCTGATGGGTTAAGTGCTTCATCACACCCCTAACCTGAGCCCTTAAATGGACGGATGGTGTGTTGGCGGGGGGTGTCCGACAGATTTTGCCAGGGCCGATTTTTTTTCCAGGCCTGGTGGGCCGTGATTGGCTGCCGGTCACACTGCTGCAGCACTGAAGAAAAAAGAAACAGGACGCGGTTTTAATTTTTAGCGGAAAGCCGAGACGTGATAGATGTTCGAATGGAAGTTGCTCGCCAGGGGTCTGTGTTTTGGGGCCCATAGACATTTCTGACTTATTTATTACTTATTAATTGTAATGAGTTATTTTTGAAGCAAAAAACCTCTCAAGTGTGAGGTTCTGACGCTTGTCTGTGTTTCACTTCACAGTAGCCGGAATATCTCGACAAAACGAGCAATTTCAAGACGTCTCTTTGAACTCTGGAATGTAAATAATCAGAAGTTGCAGCTGCAGATTTGCTCTCTTCTACTTTGTTACTGCGGAGACTAGAAGTGTGTTCATGCACCTGCACAAATAAACAAATCTACGCTAACCGAGGTGCAGGACCAGTGGACTAACGGTAACTTGTTGGTATTCACAGAAGCAGGAAACTATAAATCGATGCACCGGCATGAACACACAGTCGCCCTTCAACCTTCATACAAACAGAGCAGATGAGGTGCAGCAGCCAGAGGGGATAACTTCATCAACTCTGTGCTGCTCATTAAAAGGAGGAACGAGGGACGGCGAGCGAAGGGCGGGGCTAAACTGGATGATTAATGCTCCTGTTTGCACCTTCCTTCATGAAAGAAATGTCACGAGTCAAACGTCTCCTTGACCGACTCGGGAAGGACACGAGGAACTGCAGGTTTTCAGTTCAGGAAGATTTTACCCTTACATTTCAGATTTTAACATTTTTAACTTGATTATAGCGTTTCTGTTCTTTGTCCCCAACATTAGTCCAGAAGTCAAATCAAAATCAGTCATTCCGCTGTAAAATACTTTGAAATAAATACTGGTGTCTTGTGATTAATGGGTGTAAATGTTTTAGATCCTGTTTCATCAGAGATCTGAAGACACTCCATCGATTTTTATAACGCTGTCAAGACTCACAAAGGAAATTTTTAAATAAACGTACCAGAGATATATCTTGTCTTCTTTACTACCCACATTCCTCTTCCTTGTATCGTAGTGCCTGCATCAACCACCACGCAACTCAAACAGCGACAGCTCAGTCGTAGATTCAGGTGTGTTGTGCTAACGTAGCCTGCAGCAGGTCTGTGAGCTCACTTCTTTCTGAATCCACGCCAAAAGATTTGCTTCATCTTCAAAACGAGGACATTTATCAGACTTCACACAGTTTCGTCCGGAGACACTAAAGCTGTTGTCACATACCATGCTACAACACAAGATCATTTTCCTTCACGTTCACTTTGACACGTTTCACCACACTACGCGCCAGGAAGCGACAATCATTGGTTCATTAGTTCCTGGACTGATCAGGGGTAGTTACTAATAGAGCTCTGCTTTTCAGCCCCGACTTATTTACTTCCCTTCATCAGGCCTATCTTAGGCTTCTCCTTTTTAATGTTTTAGACATCCATCAATTAAAAGAAACTAGGAGAACTTGGAAACGGTAAAACAAAGATGATTTACGCACACTGTGCTTCTGGCTGTAGCGTTTTTTCATTTGGGATTGACCATGTTATATTTGATGCATCGCCAGGTGTGTTTGAGACAACCTGCATGTTTGTTTATTATTATCGGTTTAGATTTGTTGGTCAAAAATGGCTTTTTTCTGAGCTAGTGATAATAAAAGTTTAAACCAACAGTGTGATCTGTGTTTAATATCTATGGATTTTATTGTAGGCAAGTGAAGTGTTGATTTGAGAGGATAAAATCAAGGGCGTCGCTTTGTGTTTTTCTTTGTGGGACATAGGGGCTCAGATTAGGGGTGTGAAGAGACACTTAGCTCACGAGACATCACGATATGCGATATCAGGTTCACGAGATAAAAAGATCCTTAAACAGTGTTTGAAAGACATCCTCAATGCTGAGATACATGAGCAGTAGGCCATGAAATGTTTCCTGCATTCTGGTGACAGTTTCTGCACCAATTTATGGTGGAAACACAAAATTCAGGTTGCACATTACATTTTAAAATCTATAAATATAACATAATCTAAGTCAGTGCAGCTCTCAGTCATTCAGTGCTGCTTTCACATCGGATTCTCCTGTAGATCAACTTTTCTCATGTAATATCATCCCTGCTGAGGCAACACATACACAGACACGAGTTAGTCTTCCCTCCTCTTTTGTCATGTTCTGTCCTGCTCCCTTGAAAAAAAGAGATTTTTCCCCCTGGTCATATAAAGGTTAAACAAATGTTCACAGGGAGAGGACGGAAAACTTGGCCAAACAGAAACTGTGTCCAGAAGTTGTTAAAGATACTGACCGACTGATAACAAACTATGCTTTAAAAAAGTGGTGAGGACAAAATCAGCCATTTCAAAAAGTGGCACCTTTGGAAAAATTGATCGTTAACTCTTAGTCTTCACTTTAAAAAACAAAAACATTTAATTAACAAAAGGAGAAAAAAAAAGCTATTTTTCTAAATGAACTTAATGAAGAACCAAGAAGAACAATAAACACTAAAAACAAACCTGAACTGTTTTAATGGCTGCAGCAGCAGCATAAGCAGCATAAGAACACGGCGCCTGTCGGGCTCGTGCTGAGAAATCTGATAAGCTGTCGGAGAAGGGCCGGGCTGGGGCTGAGACTGGAGGACCGTGCAGAGCTCTAGTTACTAACCATGACGGATCAGCTGATGTAGCAGCAGAATCACGATATTGTTGCGCTGCGACTGCGTTTTCAGGCTGATGCTTTATTATAAAAGTGCGTGACGACGTAGAGATGAACGTTGGTTTTACACCAACGTTTAATGACTTCCAAATGCTTCTCGTGATGTTTTGGATCATAACTGTGACTGGTGTGATGTCACCTCCTCTCCTTAAACCCTGAGCCCTGTAAAGAGTCTGCAGACGGAGTCATGAATATTTAAGAAGAGAGGAAACGTGCCGAGAAGCACAATGACTCCGAGCTGGAGGAAGTGCGGGAGATTTGTCGGTAACCCAGCCTGGGGCTCCGGGCCCCCGGGCCAGCAGATTTGATCTTTGATCTGAATGCTGGCCGCCGCAAAAATCTGCATTTAATCCGGGCCCGAGGAACCGCGGGGGACCTGTCGCCACGGCAACAGATGGGCCGGAAGGAAGACACACTGGATGATAAAACATAAAACCAAGTGTAACGCAAAACCCGCTATCTCTCTGTTAAACACACACAAAGCAGTGCTGGCATTTGTAAAACAACAAGGAACCCCTGTGTTCTGGTGGCGAGGAACAAAAAACACCAAAACTGTCTGCGTGAAGAAACAACATTTCAAAAAGGATGCTCTAAAGAGACACTTCTGCTTAAGTTTAGAGCTGACCCCGAATAGTCGAAGATTCGATGCTTCGATGGGCGGAGCCTGATTCGACTGTTAATCTCACAGTCGAAGCTTCGCAGCGAAACGAGGATCACGCCATTTTGGCGATATGGGGGTGCTCAACGTCTGATTTTACATAGAACTGCCAGTTTTCTCCCAATAAAAGCCTGTTACAAGACACATTTCAACGTTTAATGCTGTAAATAAACATGTAAAAAGAATAAAACTTTCAATAAATGTTTTTAAAGTGTGTGAATAAATCTAAAACCCTAACCCTGGCTCGTCAGCACGCATGTGTGCAGCGGCAGAAGAGGAACACTTGCAGAAGAGATGGAGCCCCAGCTTCACTGGTGTTGTGCCGAGTTGTCCGCACCTCGCGGGACTTTCGGATAATTTATGAACTTCGACAAACCAAACAAAGAATATTATAGCGTTTTTAAAATAGCCGGCTACTTGAAATAAACCCATGGAGCTGTCGGAGCACGCAAAACTCTGAAAAATGCTCTCTGAGCGACTTTGACAAGGGCCAAACTGTGACGACTGGGTCAGAGGTCAGTACCTATCAAAAGTGGTCCAAGGAAGGAAAAGCGGTGAACTATCGACAGGCTCGTTGATGCACGCGGGGAGCGAAGGCTGGCCCGTGTGGTCTGATCCAACAGACGGGCTACTGTAGGTCAAACTGATGAACAAGTCGATGCTGGTTCTGATAGAAAAGTGTCAGAACACACAGAGCACACACGGTGGAGGTCCAGGCTTCGACGGGCAGTTTTTGGCTGCAGAAGCAGGTGGTCATAATGTTATGGCTGATCGGGGTTTATCTCATTATTAATATCAGTATCGGCCTCAAAATTCATTCTGAATATAAACCTCTCCTGCAGAAGAAGTTAGTATTATAAAAAATACTTTTTTTTCTACATTACTGTCTCTCCTGTAATATATTAGTCTTTATTCAGATTAAAACGTCAGCCCTGCTCCTGCCATGAAACACGATGGGAGGCAGTAATGAATCCGCACACAGAGGTGTTTGATTTTAGGTGCGAGTTTCAAATCGTGTTGAGTCAGAAAGTGACGACGGCGGCCGCAGATTTCATTGCACCTTGTAGAGTCGCTTATTAAAGGACGTCCTCTACGAGCAAACGGAGCGGAAGTTTTAGCAAATTTAATCTACAAGAGTGTCTTTTACACTGAACTTATTACACTACTTACTTAATATTACAGGATATGTACATTTTCTCCATCAGTCTCCTCGGTACATATGACACCTGATTCTCGTCTGTTTGAATTAGGAGGGTCTGACGCTCTCCGAGGGACTTAAATTATTATTTTAGTATAAATTAAATCAGCTCGACTCTGGTTCGGCTGATCGGGACGAGCGGTAAGTAGAGATTGGATTTATAAAAACAGCAAGACTGATGCACGTACGTCTATAAAAGTGCAGAATTCCAAATAACATACAGGTATATTTAGGTTTGCACACAGCCGTTTGTGTTAAAAAACATTTTTTCACTCCTGTCTTGTGGTTTCTATCCATTAAAGGTTAAGACGTCTGCCTCCACCCCAAGAGAGGGGAATAGGATTTAATTTGTAATGCCAACAGCACTGAAAAATCTAATTTAATGTTTTCTCTTTGCAGAAACTGTGTCCATTACTGTGATACTCCACAGAACACACCGCTTTACAGAGTCTGAGAGTCTGAATTCTGCGTGTGAAGTTTTCCAGCCTTCACATAAATCCATAAACGTTTACCCTTTTCATGATGCACAATAAATATTTTACAGACAGTAGTAAGACGGGATGAGGAGGAGGTGCACAGTATCATTCATCCTCTTAGTGTTGTAGTACTCGAGACCGGTCTTAAGACCACTTTTTGATGGTCTTGGTCTCGTCTCGGACTCGACCGCATTTGTACTCGGTCTTGTCTCGTACTCGGACATTCAGGACTCGGGATTTTATTTCAAGAACAGTCAAGACCATAACTTTGGGAAAATCAATAAATTGCTAACTTTGATTGGATGTAACACGTCTCGCTTCAAGTGCAACCAATAACACCGATTAAAAATGTGTTGTTCCCGTTAACGACTGTCCCCCCTCCACGCGATGGTAAGCGTGGAAAAGGAGCGTTGAATAAAGATGTTTGTACGTTGATTTCAGCTCTTAGTGTTTGTATGTGGGTGTTTTAATGGGAAAGTGCATCTTTCAGATCAATTTCAGAAGTGCCTGTGACCTCGTTCAACATTTTATTGTGCGTCATGTAATGTGGGGAACTGGTCTTGGTCTTGACTCGATCTCCCCCCCTCGGTCTTGGTCTTGACTCGCCCCCCCCCTTCGGTCTTGGTCTCACCTTGGTCTCAGCCCCTAAAAGTCTTGGTCTTGACTCGGTCTCCCCCCCGCTTCGGTCTTGGTCTCACCTTGGTCTCAGCCCCTAAAAGTCTTGGTCTTGACTTGGTCTCACCCTCCCTTGGTCTTGGTCTCAGCCCCTAAAAGTCTTGGTCTTGACTCGGTCCCCCCCGCTTCGGTCTTGGTCTCACCTTGGTCTCAGCCCCTAAAAGTCTTGGTCTTTACTCGGTCCCCTCCGCTTCGGTCTTGGTCTCACCTTGGTCTCAGCCCCTAAAAGTCTTGGTCTTGACTTGGTCTCACCCTCCCTTGGTCTTGGTCTCAGCCCCTAAAAGTCTTGGTCTTGACTTGGTCTCGCCCTCCCTTGGTCTTGGTCTTGACTCGGTCTCCCCCCCTCGGTCTTGGTCTCAGCCCCTAAAAGTCTTGGTCTTGACTTGGTCTCACCCTCCCTTGGTCTTGGTCTCAGCCCCTAAAAGTCTTGGTCTTGACTCGGTCCCCCCCGCTTCGGTCTTGGTCTCACCTTGGTCTCAGCCCCTAAAAGTTTTGGTCTTGTCTCGGTCCCCCCCGCTTCGGTCCTGGCCTCACCTTGGTCTCAGCCCCTAAGAGTCTTGGTCTTGACTTGGTCTCACCCTCCCTTGGTCTTGGTCTTGACTTGGTCTTGCCCTCCCTTGGTCTTGGTCTCAGCCCCTAAAAGTTTTGGTCTTGACTCGATCTCCCCCCCCCCC